>NW_015388962.1:201536-256936 GCF_001527695.2 Protobothrops mucrosquamatus
GCTTCCCTTTACTTCCTCACCCTTTGCTTTCACTTTCACTTTCTCCTTCCTCCCATCCACATTCATTTTCACTTTCATTTTATCCTTCCTTTTACTTCCTCCATCCCTTGCTTTCACTTTCTCCTTCCTCCCATCCACGTTCATTTTCACCATCATTTTCTGCTTCCCTTTAGTTCCTCACCCTTCGCTTTCACTTTCAATTTCTCCTTCCTCCCATCCATGTCCCATTTTCACTTTTGTTTTAGGCTTCCCTTTACTTCTTCATCTTTTGCTTTCTCTTTCCCCTTCTCTCTGGCTTCTACCTGTTCATCATCACTTTCGTTTTATTCTCCCTTTCCCCCCTTCCCGTTGCTTTCACTTTCACTTTCTCCTTTGCTTTTCTGAGGAGTTGAAGTCCATGAGTCATAAAAGAGCCGAGGTTGCCTTACCCCTGCTCTGCGCCAAAGAAATCCAAAATATTGCACTTTGAAACATGCCTCCTTCTTTCTCTCTTTTCTCTGATCACCCAGTGGTCTCCTTACCGTCTCCCGGTTTAGAAGCTACAGCTTGGAGTCTACCCCAGATGGGCAGACGAGGGCTTACAGACTCCAAGGAATGAAACCGGTGACCGGGATTTGCAGACAATTTCACCCCCAACTGCAGCCAAAGAGGGCACCCCAGAAACGGGTAGGGCTGAATTTCTAGAGCTGACCATCCAGCCTTCGAATTAAAAAAATCCGTGTTTTGTTTTGTTTTGTTGGTTTAAAAAATAAAAAATTATATATATATATATAAAAATCCGTGTTTCGTTCCAGAGGCTTCCACAAACCACGATGATCCTTAGAAAGCTTTTAGCCCCCAAACTTTAGATATACATACATCTGTTCGATTTTATCCGATTTGGTCTCGAACCCAGCACTTGGGTCTCCTCTGTCTGACTGCTCCATTGTTCCTCCCAGGTGAAGCGAGAAGCGGAGGCCGAACGTGGTTACGTGGAGCTGGTGATCGTGGTGGACCAGGCCGAGGTGAGGACTGTTTCCCCCCCTCCCCAATTTGCTCCCACAGCCATTTTTTTTTTTTTGCAGGCTTATCAAGTCTCCAGCAAAAATTTGCAGGGAAAAAAAATTGCAAGCATTGAATTGAAGGGATAGCTAGTGTAAACTGAAAGCTCATGTTGCTAGATCTCAGTGAGTAAGTCCTTCTTCCCCCCCCCAGCTCGCCCCACCTTCTCACCGTAGACACAAGTTTTGATTCCCTCCAAAGCCTCAGGAATCCCACAGATCTAGTTATCCCTCCCTGAAAACTCCCTATTGATCCCACGCTTATCCCACTGCTGACACCAATCTTTCTGCCTTGCAGTTCAAGCTGAATCCGAACCTCAACAGGACTCGAACGCGGATCTTGGAAATCGCCAGCCACATGGACGGGGTGAGCTGCGATCCCGACATTCCCTTTCCCCCCCCCTGAAATTGGAGCAATTATTTGGCTAGATTTCATCATATTGTTGGGATACCAATTTTATAAAGACCCGTTAACCCCGCCAGGAACAAAAAATATCCCCAGTTACAATGATTTCTTAATTTGTTACTCTGTGCAAAAATCTGTTTTTGTCGTTGTGGCTGCTGCTGTTCCAGTTCTACCGGTTGCTGGGTCTGCGGGTGGCTCTGGTGGGCGCCGAAGTCTGGAATAACGGCAACCGCGTGTCGACAAATGGAACCGCAAAAGAGATCCTCCAGCGGATCCTTGAGTGGAGAGAGAAGGATTTGCTGCCCCGGATTCCACACGACAACGTTCAGCTCATTGTGTAAGGCGTCAGAGGCAGCCGGGATCTTAGATCAGCAAGAGGACTAGCAGCTTGGTTGTGTTTTTTTGTTTTTTGTTTTAAATATTTTTAATTAACTCAATGCAAAAAGAGAGCAGCTCATTGTGTAAGACATCGGGTGCAGCCTAGATCAGCAAGAGGACTAGGAGCTTGTTGTTGTTTTTTAAAAAAAAAAAATTAATTAACTCAATGCAGAGAGAGAGAGAGAGAGAGAGAGAGAGAGAGAGAGAGAGAGTATAAACAAATCCTTCAAAGGGTCTAGCCACTTGGGTCAGAACCCTGAAGCTGGGGGGGTGGAGCCATGCAGAGGGGGGGTGTTACAAAGCCAGGGGGAGGAGCTACTGGGTAGTCCTTCCCCTCCTATCCCTTCCCTCTGCTACACTGAGATTCTCAAATGGGGGGGGGTTCCCCTGTGTGTTAAATGGGGGGTAACCCCTCCCACCAAGCCCCAAATTCTCATTAGGGCTCCTCCCCTCAAAGGGGGGGCAGCCTCCAATTCATTTAAAATTATTTTAGCGGGATTCCTGCCAAACCAAACAACTCTGAACTTTAATTTCTGGCATTAATTCGTGCAAACTCCCTCTGCTTCCTTTTTGCCTGCAGTGGTCCTCCGTTTCCCGCCGGCGTCATTGGCGCGTCCACCCAAGGGTCCATCTGCTCTAAGCGCTCCGGTGGGGTCAGCATGGTGAGTGGAAGGGGCTTCTGGGAGGCTGGGAACGCCGACAAAGGCTTGCAAAAAATTTCCCCCGGAGCATCAACAGGTGGTTAGCCAGAGGATCAAAGATCCCCCACTAGGAAAGATAAATTGAAAATTAAAAACCATCTAAAATGAGCATCTCCTCTTGACAAAATTGCTGTCAATTCATTCTTCTTGTCTTTCAATAAATCTGGTTAAAGAATAGAATAGAATAGAATAGAATAGAATAGAATAGAATAGAATAGAATAGAATAGAATAGAATAGAATAATAGTATAGAATAGAATAGAATAGAATAGAATAGAATAGAATAGAATAAAATAATAGAATAGAATAGAATAGAATAGAATAGAATAGAATAGAATAGAATAGAATAGAATAGAATAGAATAGAATAGAAGAATAGAATAGAATTTATGGCAATCATGGGGTCGCAGGGTGGTGTGATCACCACTTACGGCCTTCCTCGCTGGCTTCTGATTTACGACTACCTGGGTGTGGGGATGCTGTGATGGTCGTAAGTGCGAGGACCGGCTGTAAGTCACTTATTAGTGCTGGTTTCGACTTTGAACAGTCGCTAAATGAATTATTATAAGACGAGGGCTACCTATAGGACCCTCTAAGTTTGGAAAGGGCTTGTTTTTATGGGACTGGATTGGCGCAGTTCCCTTTCCCGAACCCTGGTTTGTTTTCCTCCAGGGCCATTCCGTTAGCTCTTTAATCATGGCTTCCACTCTTTCACACCAACTCGGCCACAATCTCGGTCTCGCCCACGACAGCGACGGCTGTGGCTGCAACAGTTCCATCCGTCCCCCAAGCCGGAAGTGCATCATGGAAGCACCAACAGGGTGAGCGAAAATACCTCCGGGCCGGCCGAGTAGGCTTCTGTTTTTCTACTTCGTTTTCAGGGAGCTGGAGAACTCCTCGCTGAATTTTTTTCCCGGAGTGATTTGAAACTTCCTGGATGGCTGGACACGAAGAATAGAATAGAATAACTGAGTTGGAAGGGAACTTAGAGGTCATCTAGTCCAACCCCCTGCTCAAGCAGGAGACCCTCTCCCATTTCAGACAAATGACAGTCCAGTCTCTTTTTAAAAGCCTCCAGTGATGGAATGAATGAATGAATGAATGAATGAATGAATGAATGAATGAATGAATGAATGAATGAATGGAGGGAGGGAGGGAGGGTGGGAGGAAGGAAGGAAGGAAGGAAGGAAGGAAGGAAGGAAGGAAAGATAGCAGAGTTGGAAGGGACCTTGGAGGTCTTCTAGTCCAACCCCCAGCTCAGGCAGGAAACCCTATGCCATTTCAGACAAATGGCTGTCCAATCTCTTCTTAAAAGCCTCCATTGATGGAGTGATGGAGCACCCACAACTTCTGGAGGCAAGTAGTTCCACTGATGAATTATTTGAGCTCTCAGGGAATTTCTCCTTCGTTCTAAGTTGCTTCTCTCCTTGATGAGTTTCCACCCATTGTTTCTTGTCTGGCTTTCTGGTGCTGTGGAAAATAAATGGAGCCTCTCTTCAAAGACTCAAATAAACTCTGAATAGCAAAGCAAAGATCCACCTCCCACACCTCGTTTCCCACGCCTGGAAAGTCAGGATTGTCCTGAAAATTCCTTCCTTCTTTCCTTCGCTAGGATTATGCCCGGGTTGAGCTTCAGTACCTGCAGCCAACATCGTTTCCAGCAAATCCTCCAGCGAAACCAGGTTAACTGCCTCCTTGACCAGCCCGAACCAGCCCGCCTGGTGAAGTCCCACTGCGGGAACCGCCTGGTAGAATCCGGAGAGCAGTGTGATTGCGGCCTTTTTTTGGTAAGGAAGGACAAAAACCAACAAGCTCTTTCTCGCTTATCCTTGCTGTGTCGAGGTGGCATGGTTGCCTTTATTTATTTCATTTGTGCCAGCAGAAATGGGGTGTTCTGTTTTGTGCCAGCCAGTCCCTAAAAAAGAGACTCCATTCCGTTTGGCATTCTCCTTCTCTGTCCTAAGAGGCCCCACTAGGCTCGGTGGGAATTTTCTGCTGCTAAAGGGGACATTTGTTAAATGAGTTTTAACAAACCCCCTGAGCAGGGGGTTGGACTAGAAGACCTCCAAGGTCCCTTCCAACTCTATGCTGATGCTGATGCTGATGCTGATGATGCTTATTATTATTATTATTATTATTATTATTATTATTATTGTTGTTGTTGTTGTTGTTGTTATTGTTATTATTATTGGTATTATTGGTATTATTGGTATTATTATTGGTATTGGTATTATTCGTATTGGTATTATTGGTATTAGTATTGGTATTGGTATTATTGGCATTGGTATCATTGGTATTGGTATTATTGGTATTACTACTACTACTACTACTATTATTATTATTATTATTGGTATTATTATTGGTACTATTATTGGTATTGGTATTATTGGTATTGGTATTATTGGTATTATTGGTATTGGTATTGGTATTATTGGTATTGGTATTATTGGTATTACTACTACTACTACTACTACTATTATTATTATTATTATTATTATTATTGTTGTTGTTATTATTATTATTATTATTATTATTATTATTCTAGTCATTTCTATAACAACATATCTATCTAATCGGCAAAACCAAAAATCAAAGTTCCTTTTTTTCCCCACCTTGAGCACAAAGTCCAGAAGAGGTTTCCAAGTGGCAACACAACAAATTGTATTCTTTTCTTTAATCAAAGCAGTCAATTTAGTCCTTTAGAGCCGATCTTTGTAGGACAATTTTTTTTCAAAATTACGATTTTTGTTTCCTTTTCCATTTTTTCTCTCCTTCCTTCTTCTCCAGGAGTGTACAGACCCTTGTTGTAATGCAACGGCATGCCAATTGATGGCTGGAGCCCAGTGTGCCACTGGTCAACCATGTTGTCACCAATGCAAGGTAAGGTGCCCCCCCCCAAAAAATGCAGGATAAACCCCTTCTTTTCGTTCTTAGCCCTCTTCCGATACAAACCAGGATTCTGCTGGTTGGTTTGTTCCCCGGATTCTGTTCTGGTTCTCCATCCTCAACTGAAGCTCTTGTAAATTTGAAATTTCCAGCTCTGCCCAGTTTTGCCCAGCCTCAAGTGGCAAATTTTTAATAGTTTCTCCAAGTGTGAAATTCAAAGAAAGAGGAAAATAGTGGGAAAGTGGGGAAAAGGAGAGGGGGGGAAAAGAATAGGGTAAAAGGAGAAAGAAAAGAAAGGAAGCACTGACTTCTGCCTTTTTTTTTTTAGCACAATAGAATAAAGGCAATAACATACAATTACTTGTTTAGACTTTTTATTTTTGCCTAATATAGAAATATATATATTTCTATAACAACATCTCATCAGCAAAACCCCAAATCAAAGTTTCGTTTTCCTTTCCACCACAAGCACAAAGTCCAGGAGCGGTTTCCGAGTCAAAAAAGGAAGCTGCTTCTACAGGCAGTCCTCAACTTACCCCCACAATTGAACCCATTTCCATCGCCAAGCGAGACCCGTTACTAAGGGAGCTTTGCCCCATTTAACGACCTTTCCCGGAAGAGTTGTGAAGTGAATCCTGACTCCGTTGTTAACTGAGTCACCTGGTTGTGAATCCTGGCTTCCTCACGGACTTCGCTCGGCCGAAGATTGCAAAAGGGGACCGGGGGACATTGCAACCGTCGTAAATATGAATTAGCCACCAAGGCTCTGAGTTTTGATCATGTGACCCCGGAACACCAGAACAGTCACAGGTCCAAGCCAGTTGCCAAGCAATTTTGGTCACGGGGATACTGCAAAAGGTTATAGGTGCAAAAAATGGCGCCGTCTCTTTTTTTCCAGTGGTGTTGTAACTTCGGTCACTAAACCCAAACTGTTGTAAGTTGAGGGTACCTGCACAGGTAACTCTACCTGTTCTGTTCTCCCATGTGTAGCTGCTCAGTGCTGGACACACGTGCCGGGCGGTCTGGGATGAATGTGATCTCCCTGAATTCTGCGATGGGACCTCTCCACACTGCCCATCAAATCTCTACAAGCAAGACGGCACCTTATGCGAAGGTGGAAAGGCCCTGTGCCACGGGGGGACCTGCCCCACTTACTCCAGCCAGTGCCAAGCCCGTTGGGGTCCCGGTAAGCTGAGGTTCGATCCACCCACATTCCATACAGCTGGTCCTCGAGCTACGTCCAGAATGGGGACCAGGGTTTCCGTGGCGAAGCAAAGCCTTGGTGGAGCGAGTCACTATCCGATTTTGTGATCTCTGTGTGTGTGTGTGTGTGTGTGATGGTGGTTAAGGGAATCGTGCGGTTGTTAAGGGAATCACATGGCTGAGGTAGTCGAGAACTAACTGTCAATTAGATATGTTCATGTTTCATTCGAACTCGCTGCTAGAACTCACCGTCTCCTGGCGATTGGCCCAAAGTCACCCAATCAGCTTTCCTGCCTAAGTCAGAACTAGAACTCACCGTCTCCTGGTGATTGGCTCAAAGTCACCCAGCCAACTTTATGCCTGTCAGGACTAGAACTCACTGTCTCCTGGTGATTGGCCCAAAGTTACCCAATCAGCTTTCCTGCCTAAGTCAGGACTCGAACTCACCGTCTCCTGGTGATTGCCTCAAAGTCACCCAGTCGGCTTTCATGCCTAAGTCAGGACTAGAACTCACTGTCGCCTGGCGATTGGCTCAAAGTCACCCAGTCGGCTTTCATGCCTAAGGCAGGACTAGAACTCACCGTCTCCTGGTGATTGGCCCAAAGTCACCCAATCAGCTTTCCTGCCTAAGTCAGAACTAGAACTCACCATCTCCTGGTGATTGGTTCAAAGTTACCCAATCAGCTTCCGTGCCTAAGGTGGAACTAGAATTCACCATCTCCCATTTTCTTAACCACTAGATAGTTGTTTGTTTTTTATTTACCCTGTCTAATTAACCGATGATGCTTTATCCTATTTTAGTTGATCTTTTAGCAGCCTGTGAACCGCTCAGCTTGGGAGCCCTGCATTTATTTGCAGTAATTCCCTTTTTTTTTTTTAAATTTTAATTTTTTTTGCCCAGATGCGGTTCCCGTGTCGGAGGGCTGCGTGGCGTCTCTGAATCAGAGGGGCGACGCACGGGGAAACTGTGGGCAGCATCCCGACAGCTCCTACATCCCCTGTGCCAAGAGGTAAGCGCTTCCCTTTTTATCCCCTACAACGGTGGATTCTTTTCACACACCGCGAAGGTTGATTTACTAAAACGATGGGGAAAAAAATTAGTTCAGGATCAGGAGGCCAAACTCTCCTTAAGAACTGTCTCGTTTAGCAGCAGAAATTTTCGGCTCCATCGTGGCCGTAAATCGAGGACCACCCGTAAATAAAATAGAGTGTTGGAAACTTTATCCTGTTTACAACAACTTACACAAAAGGTCACACAATATTTACGGCAGCAGCAATTCAAACCCTACAGCTCGGAAATGTACGATGAATGTTGGCAGGAATGGATAATTTAACTGGGTGGGGCCTGGAGGCCGGGCCCCAGGCTCTTTTAAAATTAAAAAAAACCCTGAGGACTAGGAACATGAAGGAATGATTTACGTTTCTTTCCCACAGCAACGTCCAGTGTGGGCAGCTGCAGTGCGAGAGAAGACGGAACGGATCGGTCCGGACGTTCAACTGCCTGCGGGATGCTCTTAGGATTGTCGTTGCTGCCGATGTTGTGGATGAAGCCGGGGTGTCACCCGGGACCAGTTGTGATCCTAACAAAGTGAGCAAGCCTCAAATGGGCTTTTCTGGCCGAGATTTTGGGGAGACAGAGTTGCTTCCCCCGCCTTGGGACAGTCATGAAATGAAGTTGTACGTTGAGAACTACCCATGTTTTTGTTTATAGGTTTGTATCAACCAACGATGCCAGGATGTTTCCTCCATCAAATTCCCGGTATGCCAGTGCAGCGGGCATGGGGTAAGTGAAATATATTTCACACACACACACACACACACACACCTCTCTCTTTCAAAAACTGTTTACCTAACATCAAAAGACCAAAAGAAAGGTAGGCTGAAACACTGGACATTTTTTTCTCTTCCCCCCCACCACAACTTTTGTGCAAGAAGTTGCTAGTCCTCAACAGAAAGTGTTGAGGACCAGAAACTTGCGAGAAAGAGGGAAGGAGGCAGCGTGGGAAACTATCAGCCCGAAGACCTCTCTAAACCCAGAACCAGTTTGATCCTGGCTGGGCTAACTGAGGCTTCCCTTTTCGACCTGCAGGTTTGTAACAACAAAGGGCACTGCCATTGTGAGCCCGGGTGGGCGCCCCCTCATTGCCAGACGGGCGGCCTCGGGGGCAGTGTGGACAGTGGGCCCCCCGCCCCACAGGAAGGTAAGGCAAGGGAAGGTGGGCGCAGAGCAAGGGCTTAATTGCGTTGTTTGCGATGATATGAGTGCCCAAATATATTTATTAACGATTGCAGATCATTGTGTCGTTTGCAGTTATAGGAATGCACAAATATACTTATTAATGATTGCAGATCATTGTGTCGTTTGCAGTTGCAGATCATTGTGTCGTTTGTAGTTATATGAATGCACAAATATATTAACGATTGCAGATCATTGTGTCGTTTGCAGTTGCAGATCATTGTGTCTGCAGTTATACGAATGCACAAATATATTAACGATTGCAGATTATTGTGTCGTCTGCAGTTATAGGAATGCACAAATATATTTATTAATGATTGCAGATCATTGTGTCGTTTGTGGTTATACGAATGCACAAATATATTTATTAATGATTGCAGATTATTGTGTCGTTTGCAGTTATACGAATGCACAAATGTACTTATTAACAATTGCAGATCATTGTGTCGTTTGCAGTTATACGAATGCACAAATATATTAACGATTGCAGATCATTGTGTCGTTTGCAGTTATAGGAATGCACAAATATACTTATTAACGATTGCAGATCATTGTGTCGTTTGCAGTTATACGAATGCACAAATATATTTATTAATGATTGCAGATTATTGTGTCGTCTGCAGTTATAGGAATGCACAAATATACTTATTAACGATTGCAGATCATTGTGTCGTTTGTAGTTATAAGAATGCACAAATATATTTATTAATGATTGCAGATTATTGTGTCGTCTGCAGTTATACGAATGCACAAATGTACTTATTAACAATTGCAGATCATTGTGTCGTTTGCAGTTATAGGAATGCACAAATATACTTATTAACGATTGCAGATCATTGTGTCATTTGCAGTTATAGGAATGCACAAATATATTAACGATTGCAGATCATTGTGTCGTTTGCAGTTATACGAATGCACAAATGTACTTATTAACAATTGCAGATTTGCAAATGCATGCATGCCTGGGTTGCAGCGTGCACCTTTCCCCCCCCCCCAGCTCTCCCCTTCCTTTGTTCCAGCCGCCTTTTCCTTGCTTCCCACTTGTTCCTGCCAGGTGTGTCAATTTGCAGCAATTTCCCCCAGCCATTAGTTCCCCATTAAGGAGAGCTTTTCCGTGGGTCATCAGGGGGTCTACCTGAAGAAAAAAATCAGCTGGTGTCTCATTTACAGCCCTTCCTCCCCCTGGAAAGACTCAAAGCATCTTAACGGGGGGGGGGGGGGGGGGGTTGCAATCCCAGCCCTCAGCGGGTGGGGTCCGGAAAAGACGCCACACAGAAGGAAGATGCCATGGGGAGGGAAGAGGAGAAGGTAGGTAGGTAGAGGAGAGAGGCAGGATAGATAGATAGATAGACAGACAGACAGACAGACAGACAGGGAGGGAGGGAGGGAGGGAGGGGGAGGGACATACAGCAAGATGGATGGATGGATGGATAGATGGATATAAGTGGATGGACAGATAGATGATAGACAGAAATGGATGGATGGAGAGAAGGGAGAGAGAGAAAGAAGATAGATCTAGATAGATAATAATAGTAATAATAATAATAATAATAATAATAATAATAATAATAATAATAATAATAATAATAATAATAATAATAATAATAATAATAATAATAATAATAATAATAATAATAAAGTTGGAAGGGACATTGGAGGTCATCTGGTCCAACCTCCTGCTCAGGCAGGAAACCCTATACCATTTCAGACAGATGGCCGTCCAGTCTCTTCTTAAAAATAGATGGATATAGGTAGATGGATGGACAGATAGATGAGAGACAGGAATGGATGGATGGAGAGGAGGGAGAGAGAGAAAGAAGATAGATCTAGATAGATAGGCAAGTGGACAGATAGATGGTAGACAGACAGATAGCTAGATAAAGACAGAGAGACCGAGGGATGGATGGATAGATAGGGAGGGAGGGGGAGAGAGAGAGAGAGAGAGAGAGAGAGAGAGAGAGAGAGAACATATAGATAGATAGATGATACATATATATATATATATAAACGCAGCGCTCTGATTTGCCATCATCCTGGTCCAGCGTCTTCCCTATCCTCAGCTCGGATGCAAAAATCTCTTAGATTTTTTGTTTTTAATCAATTTATCGCCTCCCTCTCCGGCTAGGACTTAACCTCGGCTCAGGAGTCCAAAGTAAAAACCAGGAACTTCTTTCCACAAAGTGACAAAAGCAGAAACGAAACCGCCAGGTGTATTTACGACTTTAGGAAATGCCTCTTTTCCAAGCCAGCCACGGAGCTCGGCACCCGCCGGAGGATGCCTAAAAGGCCCGGCTTTGTGAAACGGGACACAAGGCCTCTTTTGTGCTAGCGAGATGCCCAGCTGCCCCCGCAGTTCGGCATGCGCCGTCCAACCTCGGCACGGCCTAACACTTGCTCGCCTTGTCTTTTTCCAGCGAGCCGGGCAGCCTCGACGGCGCTGGTGGTCATCTCCCTGCTCCTGGCGGCGTTGCTGGTTGTCGGCCTCTGTTGTGCCAAACGGCTGGGTCTCCACAAGCGCCTCTGCCAGTTTGGCAAGGGCACAAGTTGCCAGTACAGGTAAGGCCGTTCTCGCGCCTCTTCCTCGCCGAGTGACGCGCTCCTTTAAGGGGGGGAAAAAAAAGTAACCCTTGTTTTTGTGCGCTCACTCTGTAACCCTTCGTCTTTAGGGCCGAGCCAGAGTCGCGGGTGCAATTCCTTCACCCAGCCGAAAGGTGCGAGGGAGTATGGGTTTTGGGGGTACACGCGCCCCTCGCTCTGCATGTGAAAGGATTGGGGAGGGGTCTTCCTCAGTTGCAGCAACGGTGGGGCTGCTTGGATCTTGGCTCTGTGAACGGTGACGGTGCTGTTTGGGGCGCCTCAGCCAGTAGTCCCGGACTTACGGCGGTTTGTTTAGTGACTGATAACCAGTCCTCACGCTTATAACACCCCCACAGACCTGGGATTGAAATTCACCCCCTTGGAGGTCATCTAGTCCAACCCCCTGCTCAAGCAGGAGAGCCTATTCTGGACAAATGGCTCCGGGCGTATCTTAGTGACGGTGGCAGCATCCCGGGATCAGGTGGAGCTCCTTTTACGACCTTCCCACAATGGGGGACACCGGATTCATTTAAGGACCCCGGCTTGCTTACCGATGGAAATTCGGGTCCCCCCAAAGTGGTCGTTAAGGCGAGGACTGTCTGGAAATCCTTCCTGAGGCCAGATCGCTCCAGATAGTTGACATATTTTTCCCCTCCCACTTTTGCAATCTTAGAGGCTGGAGCTAAACGTCCAGCAAACCTTCCGCAGGGAAAAAGAAAACGGGGTTGGAACGCCGTCTAGGGTAGTAAGCAAATCGTGGTTTGTAAGCAACGGGCTGGTGGCAAAGTCCTCCACCTTGTGACCTCTCTGGTCTCTTGCCTCTTTTCCTGCCTGGACTGTCACTCTGCAAGACACTCCGCTCTGCTTTCTAAGAGAACTGATGGTTTTTTCGGCTGGGTTTTGAGTTTGGCTCCCATCTGAGTTTGGCCGGCTGCGGCTTCCTTGATCATGGCTTAAACATGGCTCTTGAAATTGTGGCTTGGCAGAACCTCTTCCAGGAATCGGATTCGCAAACAGCTCGGAAGCGTGGATGGCTTGCCTTGGGGTGTTTCCCATTTTACAGGTGGCGGGGTTTTTCTCCTTCAAGCTCGCCCGCCAAACCGGGATTAAAATTGTCTCCTGCCAACCCCATTTCTTCAGGATCACCCAACTGGAACCCCGAAGTTTCGGCAAAGATCCGCCAAGCCGTCCTCGGCCCCCCCAGTGGAAGCAAAGCACGGAGCTTCAGCTTATGCCAACGTCAAAGGTAAATGGGGAGGGGCTGAAAAAGCACCCCCTTTTTTTCTTCTGCTCATCCCCCCCCCCAAAAAAAAGCCAATATTGCTTTCCGCAGAACCGGACAGAGTGAATCCCAGGAAAGTTTTAAAGTTAATTTAGGACGTTTACGAGGCTGCAGCATCCATTTGAAAACCAAGAAAAACCGTTGCCAAAAAAGAGAGAGAGGATTCTCCTGTCTCTTGCCCCACTGTAGTTTGGGGGGCCGCCAATTTTGATATCGAGGAATTGGGGTCTCCCAAAAGGAAAGGAATCGAAGACCTGGAAAGAAAAAGATGGTTTGATCTCATTTCGATTTTGGAATAAAGCAGCAACTCGTTTTTCTAAAGTTGCAGATCGAAGGGGAAAACAAAACAGCCTGGTTACAACGCCTGTGGGGTTGTATTCGGGGGGGAGAATTTTGTGGGAAGGGTGCAGCTGGATAAAACAGGGGATTCCTCCCCTCTTTGTGTTGGTCCTGGGGCTAAAAACCTGGAACGCTGCAAATCTAAAAGTGCAATTCTTCCGCTGTCTCTTTTACAGCCTGAGAAACAAGGGATGTGAGTTTGTGAGTTTCTTGCTCTGCCTGTTGTGCAGCTGAGGGCTCAGCTGTCTCTTATCCAACAGTTCCCCTGAGTAGTATCCCTTCCCAGTCTCCCAAGTCCATTCACCCCGAAGATGAACCAAATTTACTTTATTGTAGGGCTAACTTTAGCCGAAGCTTGCAAGTCTGAAATTACGAATCCCCCGCCTTCTCTTTTACAGCCTGGAAAACTCGAGAAGGTTGCTTTCTCTAGCCATTAGGCAGCAATCTCCTATCCAAGAAGGTCCAGTTGCCTCTCAAAAAGACTTCCTTTCTATTTCCTGGAAGACATTTCACTTCTCCTCCAAGAAGCTTCTCCAGTTCTGACCGAAGGGCGGGGAATGGAAGGGTTTATATTCCTTGCAGGCCTCAGATCATTAGCGCTCTTCCTGAGAGTCACTGGGGCCAGTAGAAGCGGACATGACTGCAAGGAATATAAATCCTTCCGTTTCCCCCACCCTTCGGTCGGAACCGAAGAAGCTTCTTGGAGGACAAGCGAAACATCTTCAAGGAAAAAAGGCAAGAGTTTTTGGGATAATTCTTTGGGATAATTCTACTTTATTGTAACTTTACCAGAAGCTTGCAAATTTGAAAGGACAAAGATCCCGCTGTCTCTTTCTGAACCTGATAAACTAGAGACAGTTCCTTTCTCCGTCCGTTAGGCAGCTCTGGGGTCAGCAATCTCTTATCTAACTGTTCCCCAGGCAGCATTTGTTGGACCCGAGGTCTTTCCCACACACCATTACAGAGTTTGCCCTTTCTTAGACGGACCCCCACCACCCCCAGGCGATCTGTGGCCGAGTGGTCAAAGAGAGGCAGGATTAATGGGGTGACACAGGTCAAGACCCCTAACCTCCCCATAAAATCTGGGTCGCTCTCCTCTTTCTGCCCGTCTTTCCCTCCTTTTCCCAGTTGGCGCATGGTGCATGGTTCCCCCCAACCACGCATGGCATCGTCTGACTTAACCTCCAGCATGTCACCAGTCCTATGTTTAGGCTTCTTCTCCATTCTTTCTCTTTCTCTTCCTCCCGTCCCTCCCGGGCGCTCCCTCTCTCTCCGTCTCGCTGCAGCAGCCCGTTGCGTTGGGTGCCCCGCGGCCCGACCCACCTTCCAAGCCGCTGCCGCCTGACCCGATCCCGAAGGATCCACAGGTAACCGAGTCGGGAGAGGGAGAGGGAAAGAGGGATCTTCTTTGTACGTTCCTCAAGGCTGTGGCATGTGCCTCCTTGCATGGATAGGCATGAAAGGAGGAGGCAGGAGATTTCCCCCAAACGCTCCTTCACATTGTACCCCACTTTTCCTACTCCGGATTAGCAAGAGATGGAGTGAGCGGACACCACGGTTCGATCCTCACAACGCCCGGCGTCCACTCTGCTTGTGTTTCACTCTTTCCAGAAGATTTAAAAGACAGGAAGTCCTTGACTTACGAGGGTTTACTTAGCGGCCGTTCACAGTTACATCGCTGAAAAAGGGGCTTGCGACCGTTTTTCACACTTACGACCGTCGCAGCCTCCCCACGGTCAGGGGATCAGACATTCCTATTGACGAGGGTCACAGCGTCCCCTGGGGTCACGCGATCCCCTTTTGCGACCATCTTACTAACTTAACAGCTGAAGTGATTCACTTAACAACATGGACAGGAAGGTCGTAAAAGGGGGCAAAGCCTGCTGAATGTTTCACTTAGCGACAAAAATGTCGGGATCTGTTGTCGTAAGTCAAGGATTACCTGTCCAAGGTCTGTTAAGCCTAGCAACAAATCGGTTGCTTTTTTTCCCTGAAGATCTTGAACTATGAGCTGATGTTTCTCCCTAGTTAATTATCATTTCTTATCTCCTTTCTGGAAAAAAAAAATAACCCCTCTTCAACCTTGCATGTCCTTCTTTGCTATCTGAACGTTTTCTGCCCAGGACTCCGCTGGGGATCGACCCGGCCCACCTATACGCCCGCTGCCTCCTGACCCCATTCCTAAAATTCAGGTAATTGTTTACCCCTTTCCACAGGGAGGTGAACTGACCCGGGGGGGAGCAGAAGGGGGCAGAGGGACTCCATTTGCAAATGGAAAAGTGGGGAGAAGAGCCAGAGTAGCGTTTAAGAGGGGTGGACTTCAACTCCCAGAATCCCCCAGCCAGCCTGCTTTAAGAAAAGTGGATTCAACTCCCAGAATTCCCCAGCCAGAATGCTTTAAGAGGGGTGGACTTCAACTCCCAGAATTCAAAGTCCTCCTACATTCAGGGCCCAGCACCCCTACCCAAGGCCCCCTGTCTAAGATGGCCTCCAACTCACGAGGCAAAAAGGAGGCTGGCTGGGGAATTCTGGGAGTTGAAGTCCACCCCTCTGAAAGTCTGTCCCCCAGACTCATTGGTGCAAAGGAAACATTTGAGGGGTGGGCCCTGCCTTGATTCACAGCTTTTTGTTCACGCAATTTCGGGTTTTTTCCCTCCAGTCCCCTGGCCCCACCAAGCCGCCCCCTCCTCCCCAGAAGCCGTTGCCTTCGGATCCGCCCCGTGCCGTGTCCAGCTGTGACCCCGAGGTCCAGATGTTGCCATCCAGGTGAGCCCAAAGATAGGAAGTAAGTAGTATTTTGGGCAAAAAAAGCCAAAGGATGTAAATGGTGGCTTCCCCACAAAATGACACATTCACACGATCACAGGACAGTGCAAACTGACTTTCACACTTAACACTTAACGTTGCAGCGTCCCGATCGCGGTCACGTGATCAGAATTCAGACGCTCGGCAACTGACTCGTATTCATGACGGTTGCCGCTACAATCGTGGCTTGGAAGGCCGTAAAACGAAGCAAAATGCACTTAATAAATGTCTCGGGCTCAATTGCAGTCGTAAGTTAAGGACTTACCTGTCTTTTCTTTCTCTGCTTTTCTTCCAGACCGGCCCCCCCACCCCCTCCCACGCTGGCCGGTTCTTCTGGACACACTCGCGAAATATAACCTGGCTCGCTCCCTCGAGCTGCACAAGTCACTTCTCGCGGAAAGGACCCTCCGCCATCTTCCCCGTGGCTCGCTTGGCTGAGTTCGGCTGTACATTTTGCAGAGCACCGCCCTCCTTCGTCCGTCACAAGCTCGGGACAGCGATGGCGGCTTGTCCGGGACGGACACTGGATCGCTGGGAAATTTGCGGCCTAGCGGTCAGGAGTCCTAACTTGACTAAAGGGACGCCATTTTGATCTGCTTCGAATCATTTTCCCGGGGGAATTCTGGGAATATATATATATATTTGCACTAGCAAGGCGAACTCTCTGAGGCGCCCCCTGGAGGTGCAACTCTGGACGTGTGCAAGGGGAGTTGCACACCCGCAGGTGTGCAAGAGGCAAGCTATTGGATCCATCTCCACTGGAATAGATTCACCGAAATGGCTGGGAGGCCATGGTTTTTTTTTTCTTAATAAAAAGAGAGCAACTCCCTTGATTTTGGGGGAAATTCTCTGTTTTTCGGCGAGGGAAAGCATTTACTGGAAGTCCTCAATTTACGACGGCTCGTTTAGTGGCCGGTTCAAAGTGACAACGGCACTGGGGTGGGGAGGAAAGCGACTTGGGACCGTTTTTTTCACACTTCCGTTGCAGCATCCCCGTGGTCACGTGATCCAAATTCAGCCGCTTGGCAACTGGTTCCTACTTAACGACGGTCGCTGTGTCCCGGCCTTCTGACAAATCAAGTCCAGAGGGAAGCCAGATTGACTTAACGACCGTGTGACTAATTTAACAACCGAAGGGGCTCGCTTAACGAACATGGCGAGAAAAGTCGTCCAATGGGGCCAAACTCACTTAGCGACAGAAATTGGGGGGTTCGTTTTAGTCATAAGTCAAGGGCTCCCTGTATTTTCTCTCCCCTTCCCCAGTCTCTGATTTCTCCACTAGATGGCGCCTCGGTCCACCGTCTCCTTCTCTCCCAAGCCCTGCCTTTAATTTAATTAATTTGATTTATTAAAGGAGTGGGAAGCAGATAAAGAGCAGCCACGATCAAAGATGAAGCCAAAGACACTTCTTTTCTCTTCAAAGCTTTCCCCCCCCCCCGTGCTCCCACCCTCAATATCCCCCTTTTTTTTTTAATATAAACCACCATTTCGGGTTTGTTCAGAATCCCTTGCTAATATCACAAGACCTCAGTACAGTGTGGAGATTCGGTTTGATCCAGATAGACTGCCTTCGGAGCTGGAGGCTCTGGTGGATCCAGCTAGGCAACTCCCCGCCTTGCAGGTGTCACCTGGCCGGCTCGGAAGCAGGTGGCACTCTACATAGATAAACTATATAAATAAAGATTTATTTATTGGTTAAAATGTATCTGATGTCTATCTCGCCGCAAGGACTATTCCAGGCAGCTTCCAATGAGAAAAAAGAAAGAAAAATGAAAGAAGGGACAACAGAAGCAAAACAATAGAATTATAAAATAAACAATGACGAAGGAACACACCGAGAATAAATACATCACTAGGATAACCTAAAACTAAATGGCTTAAATATGTGTGTGTGTGTGTGTGTGTGTTTTGAAGCAGGAGATTGGGCTAGAATAGATGATTTCCGAGGTCCAGCTCTGTTATTCTGTCTTTTGAGCAGGGGGTTGGGACTAGATGACCTCCAAGGTCCCTCCCAGCTCTGTTAATTCTGTCTTTTGAGCAGGGGGTTGGACTAGATGACCACCAAGGTCCCGTCCAGCTATGTTATTCTCTCTTTTGATCAGGGGGTTGGGACTAGATGACCTCCGAGATCCCTCCCAGCTCTGTTAATTCTGTCTTTTGAGCAGGGGGTTGGACTAGATGACCTCCGAGGTCCCTTCCAGCTCTGTCATTCTGTCTTTTGAGCAGGGGGTTGGGACTAGATGACCTCCGAGGTCCCTCCCAGCTCTGTTAATTCTGTCTTTTGAGCAGGGGGTTGGACTAGATGATCTCCGAGGTACCTTCCAGCTCTGTCATTCTCTCCTTTGATCAGGGGATGGGACTAGATGACCTCCAAGATCCCTTCCAGCTCTGTCATTCTGTCTTTTGAGCAGGGGGGTTGTACTAGATGACCTCCAAGGTCCCTTCCAGCTCTGTCATTCTGTCTTTTGAGCAGGGGGTTGGACTAGATGACCTCCGAGGTCCCTTCCAGCTCTGTCGTTCTCTCCTTTGATCAGGGGATGGGACTAGATGACCTCCAAGGTCCCTTCCAGCTCTGTCATTCTGTCTTTTGAGCAGGGGGTTGGACTAGATGACCTCCGANGCCGCCGCCGCCGCCGCTGCGCCCCCCTCGTCCCTCCCGGCGGAGCGATGCGCCCCATTGAGGCGCTGCCTTGGGGGCTCTTCGTGTTCTGGGGCGCCCTGCTGGGCCGGCAGGTGCGGGGCCTCCGCCACAGCGTCCACTGGAACGGCAGCAACCCCAGGTAGAGGGAGGCGGGGGTGGGGAGGGGGCGCCGGCGGGGTTCCCTCGCCCATCCTCCCCGCCCAGGGCTGGGCAGTAGCCAGCGCAATCCCTTCCTTTCCTTCCTTCCTTCCCTCCCCCCAATCCTTCCTTTCCTTCCTTCCTTCCTTCCTTCCCCCTCTAATCTTTCCTTCCTTCCTTCCCCCCTTAATCCTTCCTTCCTTTCTTCCTTCCTCCCTCTAATCTTTCCTTCCCCCTTTTCCTCCTTCCTTCCTTCCTCCCCCTTACTCCTTCCTTCCTTCCTTTCTTCCTTCCTTCCTCCCTCTAATCTTTCCTTCCCCCTTTTAATCCTTCCTTCCTTCCTCCCTTTAATCCTTCCTTCCTTCTCCCCTTTAATCCTTCCTTTCCTTCCTTTCTTCCTTCCTCCCTCTAGTCCTTCCTTCCTCCCTCTAATCCTTCCTTCTTTCCCCCCTTAATCCTTCCTTTCCTTCCTTTCTTCCTTCCTCCCTCTAATCTTTCCTTCCTTCCTTCCCCCCTTAATCCTTCCTTCCTTCCTTCGCTCCCTGGGGGTGGGGAAAAAAAACATCCTTCCCCCTCGGGGGCCCTTGCAAGCCCTCCGGGCCTCTGCACCCCAGACAGGCCTCTTCTTCACCCCCTCCTATTGCTAAGACCCCCCCCCCAATAATCCAACATCCTTGCCCACAGGAGAATGGGCAGCCCTTTGTCCCAGGGCAGGGAGAAAGCGCAAGAAAAAAAATTCTCTTCCCCCCCCTTCCAAAAAAATAGGAGCCCTCCCAACTCAAGCTCCCCCCTCCCCTTTCATCTCTTCCCCCCCATCCATTCCACACACACACACACACACACACACACACACGCTGGCCCGCCTCTCCCCTTGAAAAAAAAGTTTCTTAAACTTTGCTGGTGGGAAGGAAGGGGTTAAAGCGGAGGGAGGAGGGAGGGATGGAGGGGGGGTCGCGGGGAGGAGAGCTGGGCGGGGGGGGGCTTCGGCTCCATGTTGCACGCTCTCAGCATCTTCTTTGTTTGAAGGCCGCCCAGGTACCCCCCCCCCCAAATGTCCTTTCGCTTTCCTCCATTGGAAGTTCGGCTTTCCCTTTGATCTCGCCTTTTTATTGGGGAAGGGGTTAACTTAGCCCCCTCCTCCCCCCCCACTTCTGCTCCACCATTGGCAAGGGGGAAGGGGGCAGACCTCCCCACCTCTGCCAGTTTGATTTAATTTAGCGATGGGCTGGTGGAGAGGAGGCTGAGATTCAGCTTAATTTGGGGGAGGGGGCTGTGAAGCAGGTTGCTGTTTGCACACACACACACACACCTCACTTTTCTTTCCAAAATCTGCATTTCTCCCCCCCTCCAAATAGTTGAGGCTGGCTGGCATCACTTCCGTTTCTTCTTTCTAACAGTTGGCTGATTCTTACTCTTATTCTTTCTTTATTATTCTTATTATGCTTTGATTCTTATTTGTTCTCCATTTGGATAGCTTGGTTCTTTTCCAGCCTTATTTTTCTGGAAATTTATTTTAGTTGGGCCTGCTTGTTCCCCCCCCCGCCCCCCCCAGAAGGGTGGTGTTCCCAGGCACCTTTGGAAGGCCGCGATTGCATTTCTTCAAACAAACCGGGGTCAACTCCCGAAGCTGGCTGCAGATAGGCAAAACGGACCAGTTTTTCCATATCATAATTTAATTGGAAAAATCCCAGGCCTGCCTCTGAACAAACCCAGGGTTTATTTGCTGTGCAAAAATGCTTAAAAACTAGCAAAGGTGGGGGGGGAGAAAAATATCACACTCGAATCTCTTGTTTTTCCACAAGCCAAGATAGCCCTGGGCTTAAAACAATCCGTTTAGTGACTAATTCAAAGTCACAACAGCACTGAAGTGATGGTCACGTGGTCAAAATCCAGACGCTTGGCAACTGACTTGTACTTAACGACAGTTTGCTACCTTCGGACAAGCAAAGTCAATGGATTCATTTTACAACCGTGCCACTCACTTAACAACTACAGGGATTCACTGCAAGAAAAGGTTGTTGTAAAAGGGGGCAAAACTCGCTTAAGGACGGAAATTTGGGGGGCCCATTGTAGTCATAAGCCAGTGCAAAGAGGTGTGTTTTGGTGGGGGGGAAAAACACACACACACTGCATTTTTTTCTGATCTCAGCAAAACCTTCGAAACGAGGCCGATTAGCATCAAACATTTCTGGTTGGACCCCAACATCTGGGCACCGCTCTCCAGTAAAAGGCCCAGCTGTTTTCTTCTGCTGGATGGGAATTGGGTCCTGGGCTAGTATTTTAATTTTTCTTACCCTCCTTTTAAAAAAAAATGTTTTGGGAAAGGCGATGGGTGGCGGTTGTGTTCCTGGGAGATGCATTCCAGCTTGTTTTTGCTGTGCTCAGCGTGGGAGAAGTTAGTTGGCACCGAGTTTGAGTCCTGGTTAAAGCCACACCAGAAGGACTGTGGGAAGAGCTAGCCAGCCCCTCCCACTATCTCCCTAGGAGAGTGTTGACAGGTGAGAAACTCAACAACTATTTGCTCCCTGTTTGCACAATATCTGGTCCCTTCTCTGCACCGAGAAATCTAGTCTCTCATGGAGAAGGTCTCTGCTCTCATCTTTTTCTTGCAGGGCCAGCTTCCTTGATACATTTGATTTTGAAACTCTATCTGTGTGGAGTTTGCAAGGAAAAGATAAGATCGGAGGCTTTCTCCCTGAGAGACTAGATTTCTCGGTGCAGGGAAGGGAGCGACAACGTTGTCCTACCAGGAGCAAACGTCTGCCTTTTTTTAATTTACGCTCCCCTTGATCCTAGCAAGGCACAAAGCAGCTTGCAATCAAACGCAAAGCTTAAAACATTGAAATAAAAATAAAACATTGAAATAAAAGCACACAGCAGAATATAAACATTACAACAGAAACAGGGTTCAAAACGATACAACGGGAGCATTAAAAAGCACACAAATAGGATGCAAACATTAAAACAGAAACATGGTTCCAAAGCATGGAAGAGAAACATTAAAAGCATGCAACAGGATGCAAACGTTAAAACAGAAACATAGTTCCCAAAAATATATAGAATGCCAAGTTAAATTACATTATTATTGGATGCAATGGTGGCAGATAAAGATTTGGTGACAATGTTGTTGTTGTTTTCTCCAGGCTGAACTTTTTCAGTTTTAACATCTGCGGCCAAAACAGCAAACGGCAATTTTATGTACTCATTCATTCCGTTTCTTCAAGAATGCCACGATCCTAAGTTTAATTACAATTGTTTTACCCACATTTGTTTTTTTTAAAAGCCTGCCATGGTTTCAAATCTCCAACGCTTGGCAATACAAAATCTCCCAGAAAAGTTTGCGGTCGCCCTGTAAAGTTTACAAGCCCTGTTTTATCATTCTGATCCTCCATTTTTTCCTCCCAAACCCTGTTCTAAGGAATATTCTTGCACCCCAAAACTGGCAGTGCATGAGATAAAGGCCACAAGGGAAGCTGAGGGGTACCCCACTTTTCAGTCTGTTTATTGGCTGCAAAGGCCAACGTGACCTTGGGACGGTTAGGGCTCTGGTTACAGAGGTTGCAAAATGGGGATGAAAAATGACATTTGCTGGAAGTTTTGCAGAGTGGATGTCAGGAAACATCTATTCTTCTATTTTATTCTGTTCTATGTTCTATTCTATTTTCTATTCTATGTTCTGTTTTATTCTGTTCTGCATTCTATTCTATTCTGCATTCTATATTCTATTTCTATATTCCTATTCTATTCCATTCCATTCCATTCTATTCCTATTATTATTCTATTCTATTTTCTATCGCCAACGTGATCGCCAACGTCCGATAATCGATATGGCACAACAAGAAGAAGAATTCTATTCTATTCTATTTTATATTCTATTCTATTCTTCATTATTCTATTCTATTCTATTCCTATTATCATTCTATTCTATTTTCTATTCTATTCTATTCCATTCCATTCCATTCTATTATTATTCTATTCTATTTTCTATTCTATTCTATTTTCTATTCTATTCTATTTTCTATTCTATTCTATTTTCTATTCTATTCTTCATTATTCTATTCTATTCTATTCTTCATTATTCTATTCTATTCTGTATTTCTATTCTACAGTATTTTGTATTTCTATTCTATTCTAATTCTATCCTATCCTATCCTATCCTATCCTATCCTATCCTATCCCATCCACAGTGGCTTTTGAAGCTTCAACTGCCCTTACATGTTGTGGCTTGGAAAACACAGCCTATTCCGGACTGTACGTCTCTTAACTGCCGGATCGGAATCTGATCTTTGGAGGGCTGATTGCTGGCCCTGATTCCCAAACTCGGGATGGGGAGAGGCCCAGAGTGTGTTTCAGAGGGAAAACCTCCCTGATGCAAGATTCTGGTTCTCAACCTCCTCCTCCTCCTCCTCCTCCTGCGTTGGGAAGCGATCTCCCAATTTGCTGGTGTTTTGGACTTCGCTTTGCGATTGCAAAATCTCTGCCTTGATGCTTAATCTCCGCTTGGGCTGTTTGCTGGTTGAGTCACTGCGGCCTTGTAATGAGAAACGGCGCTTTTAATGTGGGGAGGATATTGCAAACTTTTGTCAAGGGAAGAAAAAGGTGGATTTAACTCGGGAAAGGTGTTAATCTCAGCAAAAGCCGGCCAAGCCACAAAAATCTTTAAGTTAAAAAAAAAATGGATGGGAAGCAGGGTTCTCCAGACCACATGCAGAGTGCAGCTGACGAGCCAGCTTCACATGGGTGGCATTGTAAGTTTCCCGAAACAAGGACGGCCCATCCTAAAGCAGGTCTTTGAAGGGGATGTGTTAAGCGAGTTAATAAATTTGCAGTTAATAAATGTGCAGTTAATAAATTAGTAATCCAGCTTTCCCCAATGGCTATTCTATTTAGCTTCTATTCTATTCTTCATTCCATTCTATTCTATTCTTCATTCCATTATTCTATTCTATCCTATTCTATATTCTATATTGTATTCTATGTTCTATTCTGTATTCTATATTCTCTTCTATTCTTTCTAATTCTACTCTATTCTATTCTATTCTTATTTATTTACTGTTCTATTTTATTATTATTTATTTTCTATCCTATCCTGTCCTATTCTCTATATTCTATATTGTATTCTATGTTTTATTCTGTATTCTATATTCTCTTCTCTTCTCTCTCTTCTCTTCTCTTCTCTTCTCTTCTCTTCTCTTCTCTTCTCTTCTCTTCTCTTCTCTTCTCTTCTCTTCTATTCTATTCTATTCTATTCCATTCCATTCCATTCCATTCCATATATTCTATTCTATTCTATTCTATTCTATTCTATTCTATTCTATTCTATTCTATTCTATTCTATTCTATTCCATTCCCAGCAGAGGAAGAGATACTTAATCTTTCCATCTTCACAACATCCAAATAAGTCATTGGCGTTTCTAATTATTTAGCAGCAGCCTTTTGTCTCTGAAGGACCTGCAACGTCTCCACCCCATGGCCCGCTTCCGCTGAATCGCTTTTCTTGCACAACTGTGTTTGTGCATCTTCTTCAAAGCCCGCGTGTCAAATTCACGGGCCACACCAAGAATGCCAGGCTGGGAAGTCACGGCTTCCTTTTCTCTCTCTCTCTCTCTCTCTGGGCTAATCTGAGGAATTTAGCCGAGGAGAACCACTGCTAATCCTCAATTTACAACAACAATGGAGGCCCAAAATTTCCGCTGCTAAGCCAGACAGTTGTTTAATGCCTCGTTTTACGACCTGTCTTGGCACAGCTGCAGTTGCTAAGTTAGTAACGACGTTAAATGAATCTTGTCTGAAGGTCACAAAAGGGGTTTTTTTAAGGGACTGTTGGAGGGTCTGCTCAATCCTTTAAAGATGGAGAGGCTATATGTTGAGAAGGAGTCTGCCTGTTGCTTCCCAGTTTGAGAGCTTCCTCTGATTTTAAGGGTGGGAGAAGTGGATGGATAAAGCGGATAAGTAGAAAAGGAGTCCGCCTATCACTTCCCTGTATGAGTCGCTGCTCTGTCGTTTAAAGGGGAGAGTGGATAAACTGAGGAGTCTGCCTGTTGCTTCCCAATTTAAGAGCTTCCTCTCTTTGTTTCAAGAGGGGATCAGCGGATGAATAAAGCGGATAAGTAGAAAAGGAGTCTATCCATTGCTTCCCTTTAGGAGTGGCAGATCTGTCGTTTTAACGATGAGAGTGCTGAAGTTGAGAAGGCGTATGCCTGTTTCTTCCCAGTTTGAGAGCTCCTTCTGTTTGCTCAAGAAGGGGATAAGTGGATAAATATGGTGGTTAAGTAAGAAAGAGTCTCTCTGTTGCTTCTCTGTATGAGTGACAGATCCGTCGTCTAAAGGGGAGAGGGGATAAACTGAGGAGTCTCCCTGTTGCTTCCCAGTTTGAGAGCTTCCTCTCTTGTTCCAAGAGGGGACAAATATGGGGGTTAAGTAAGAAAAAGAGTCTCTCCGTTGCTTCCCTGTATGAGTCGCTGCTCTGTCCTCCTTGAAAGATAAATCCGGATTTTCTTTTGAGGAGTCACTTGAAGCCGTTTCTCCTTCCCGCTTCCAGGTTCTTCGATTCAGATGGAGGCTACGCCATTCAGGTGTCCATCAACGACTATCTGGACATTTACTGTCCCCATTATGAACGGCCGCTGGCCACCGGAAAGCCGGAATCCTTCACTCTGCTTATGGTCAATGCCGAAGGTTATCAAGGCTGCTATGAAACTCCAGGAGCTTTTAAACGGTGGGAATGCAACCGTCCTTATGCCGCCTACGGGCCGGTCCGATTCTCGGAGAAAATTCAGAGATTTACCCCTTTCTCGCTAGGCATCGAGTTCCAGAGCGGCCGTGAATATTACTACATATGTGAGTCGAAACCTTTTCCACTTCTTCAATCCATCAGCTGATAAATAAACTCATAAAACACAAAATAGCCTTGTCTGAAACAGTACAGGTTCCCCCGCTTGAGTAGGGCTGGACTAGAAGACCTCCAGGGTCCCTTCCAGCTCTGCTATTCTATTCTATTTGATTCTATTCTATTCTAATTCCTATTCTAATTCCATTTTCTATTCTATTCTGTATTTCTATTCTATTCTATTCTCTATTTCTATTCTATTCTCTATTTCTATTCTACTTTGTATTTCTATTCTATTTTATTCTATATTCCATTCCATTCTCTATTCTATTCTATTCTATTCTAATTCCATTTTCTATTCTATTCTGTATTTCTATTCTATTCTCTATTTCTATTCTATTCTCTATTTCTATTCTACTTTGTATTTCTATTCTATTTTATTCTATTCTATTCTATATTCCATTCCATTCCATTCTCTATTCTATTCTATTCTAATTCCTATTCTAATTTCATTTTCTATTCATTCTGTATTTCTATTCTATTCTATTCTCTATTTCTATTCTATTCTCTATTTCTATTCTACTTTGTATTTCTATTCTATTTTATTCTATTCTATATTCCATTCCATTCTCTATTCTATTCTATTCTAATTCCTATTCTAATTCCATTTTCTTTTCTATTCTGTATTTCTATTCTATTCTATTCTATTCTCTATTTCTATTCTATTCTGTATTTCTATTCTACTTTGTATTTCTATTCTATTTCTATTCTATTCTATTCTATATTCCATTCCATTCCATTCTCTATTCTATTCTATTCTATTCTATTCTATTCTATTCTATTCTATTCTATTCTATTCACAGGTTTATTTTAATTGGATTTATTTAAAATACAAGCTTATTTAAATGTATTTCAATATTTAAAATAGACGTTTATTTTTTTAAGGGTGTTTGAGTTAAACTTATGTTTCTGTTTGTCTGCACAATGAGCCTTATTCATGTCGTACAGGCAGCCCTCGACTTACAACAGTTCATTTAGTGACCATTGGAAGTTACGACAGCACTGCAAAGAGGGATTTAGGAGCTTTTCTAAGTTTTTTCTAAGTTTTTCACCCGACTGTTACCGCATCTTCGTGGTGACGCGATTGAAATTCGGACACTCGGCAACTGACTCATATTTATGACGGTCGCAGCGCCCTGGGGTCACGTGATCCCCTTTTGCAATCCGCTGACAAGCGAAGTCAATAGGGAACGCCCGAACCGAGTTAAAATTGTGGTTTATAATCGGTGGGATTGACGCAATTATGCCACATTTCTGTTTTTTTGTTCCCGGTGTCTTGAATGGCTCTGCTAAACACCAAGCGGTCCAAAAAAACAGATCTGCCGTTGCTTTTAGCCTGGGAACAACAACCCTGCGGGGTGGGTGGGTTTCAGAAACCAGGATTGATCCCTAAGCTAACTTAGTTTTCCTCTGTCGTTAGCCCAGATTTTAACCGCTGTTTCTCAAGGATGGCAAAACAACCTGCCCGATTTTGGAATTTATAACGTTCCGTCTTTGCGCTTCTGATAAAAAAGCTGCCGATTTGCCGTGCTCCATTAAAAACATGAAATAAAAAATCAGAGACACACACTAAGAGTGTCACGGTTCTGGGGCCGAGTGTCACTCGGCCTTAAATCGCCATCATGCTTTTTACAGACGGCTTTATTGAAATAAATACGCCTGTTAGCGGAGCCCGGTCCCCAGGCCGCCTGCTTCTTCAAGCGCACAAAATGAGGAGGGAGACGCAAAAATTGTCATTGCCACAACCTGCATTTTGATGTCCGCAAAATGCCAGGTGCATTTGAAGTTGGCAAATGGCATTTTTGTAAGCCATGCACACCTGTTATACCATTGTGGTTGCAACCACCAGCAAAAAAAAAAAAAGGCCCTTTTTTTTGGGTCAGTAGTGTGTCCCGGCCTTGGAAGTTGTGCGCTGTGCCCACACACTTACGACTTAACGTTTCTGCTTAGCAACAGTAATGTCACAAGTCAAGGACTACCTGTGTATCGGTAATGGCACCGATGCCATACGCAGAAGATCACAACAGTTTTGCCCCATTTTACGACCTTTCCTGCTACGGACGTTAAGCGAATCGGTCGGTAAGCGAGTCACGTGGTCGTTCAGGACATCCGGCTTCTCCCGTTGACTTTGCTGGTCAGAAGGTTGCAAAAGGGGATCACGTGATTCCTGGGATGCTGCAACCGTCATAAATACGAGTCAGTTGCCAAGCATCTAAATTTGATCACGTGATGCTGCGACGGTCGTTAAGTGGGAAAAACGGTCACTCACAAGTGCCTTCGAACAGTCCCTAAAAGAACTCTTGTAAGTCCAGGACGACCTCTTGTTTAAAAAATCTGAAAGCTATCTAAATTTATTTATTTATTTATTTATTTATTCGATTTATATCCCGCCCTTCTCCTTACCGGACTCAGGGCGGCTAAATAAATAAATTGGCTTGATCTTGCTTGGTTAACTTGGACATTTGATCTTCTAACCACCATTCGTGGTCTCTTTTTTTCTTCTTCTTCTTCCGACAGCAATTCCTGCACCGGAGAGTCCTGGCCAGTGTTTGAAGCTACGCGTTTTGGTCTGCTGCAAAGCCACCGCCAGTAAGTCGGTCTGTCCATCCAGCTGGTGGGGAGGCAGTTCTTGAGACTGTGCGTGGGGACCGAGGGAAAGGAGACCACCGTGTGATTGCTGCCTTATTCCTGTTTCCTTTCTAGCCCCAGACCTTGCGACGGAGGCACCCAAGTCCCAGCCTCGAGGGAGAGGCGGCCCAGAGAGTGAGTTGGAGAGCATTTCCGTCTTTTAAATGCAGAAAACAAAATGGCGTCTATTAATAAGGAGTTATGCTGCAACGGTTAGGTGAAAAAAAAAACGGTCTTAAGTCCGAGATGGTGTAGGTTCTCCTGCTTGAGCAGGGGGCTGGACTAGATGACCGCCAGGGTCCCTTCCAGCTCTATTCTATTATTATTATTATTATTATTATTATCATCATCATCATCATCATCATCATTATTATTATTATTATTATTATTATTATTATTATATTATTCAATTCTATTCTTTATATTCTATATTCTATTCTATTCTATGTATTCAATTCTATTCTATTCTATTCTTTATATTCTATATTCTATTCTATTTTCTATTCTATTCTATTCTCTGTATTCTATTCTATTCTCTATATTCTATTCTATTCTTTATATTCTCTATTCTATTCTATTTTCTATTCTATGTATTCTATTCTATTCTCTATATTCTATTCTATTATTCTATTATATTCTTTATATTCTATATTCTATTCTATTTTCTATTCTATTCTATTCACAGGGTTATTTATTTTAATTGGATCTCCTTTCTCTCTCTCTCTCTCTCTTCTGCCCCTAGAAGCAGTTGTCATTCGTGGACGTGGTCCTGCCCCGATCCAGCTGGGCGTCGCCTGCTTGGGTCTCCTGGTGGTGCCCTTTCTCTGGCTCTGACGGCAGGGAATTCGGATCGCGCGTCTCCCCCGAGACCCGGGCCGGTTAGGGAGCGCTGGCAGAGGGATTCCTCCACCCCATTGTTATCCCCACTGCAAAGATGCCGATCGATCACATGACACTTTAGAAATAACCAGAGACTCCTCTTCAACTCAACTGCAACTCGTCACAAAGCTGCTTTTTGGACTGATGGACAGACAGCGTTTCCGATACTGGATGTACAGGGTGCACCTCTTTAATCCGACATGATCCTCTCTGCTCCCAATTCAGACTCCGGAGGATCTTCAACGAGAGCGTATGTTTTGGGGAAAGGGGGGGATGGATGGATGAGAGGTCATTTAGTCCAACCCCAGAGTTGTTGGAGCTGGGGACCGGCATCTCTAATAGAGGGATGTTTTCTTCTTGTCAAGGATTAAAGTCTGCTCAGGGAAAGGGTCTCCTGCTAGAGCAAGGGGTTGGACTAGAGGACCTCCAAGGTCCCTTCCAACTCCGATGACGTCCTATTGTTTTGACTGGCAATTTCAGCACCGTCATAACTTGGAAGCGGCGGTCACTAAGCCAATACGCCTGTAACGTACAGCTGCCTCAGGGCTGCAGCCAGTTCCACCTAACCTTCCGAGCCGAGACATAAAAAAGGCACCCTTTAAAAAAATAAATAAAATAAAAATAAAAAATTTGAGCTAATGGCGAAACGGCCCCAGCCGGCAAAAGGCCAACCACGTTGCAAGGGAGAAAGGCAGAAAATTAGAAAACAAATTGGATAATCGGTCGAGGCCGAGCCGAAATCAAATAAGCCAGCCATGAAAATGTCAGAAGTCAATACCGAAAGGAGGGAAGGAAAAAGAGGCTGGCGCGGTGTCAGCAAAGGACGGTCTTAAGGACCGTAGCCAGGGGAATCGGGCCGAAAATATCTATACATATTAAGAACGCGAAGAAAATTCATTTGGGTCCCTGAAAACAAGCCGGCTTTGTTCGCCCGCCTTGCTTGTTGTTGTTTTTTTTTAGATGCAAACGTTAAATTCATTTTTATTTTTTTTTATTGCTTGACAAGGATTTTTCTTCCAGATTCGGCCCGGCAACTTTGCTTCTTGCAAACCAGAGGAGAAAAGAACTTGGCAGCCGTTTAAGCAGCTAGTCCTCAAATTATGTCCACAACTGAGCACTTAATCAGATAAATTCCAGAATACCCAACCTGTTTACTGTCCTCTAATACAGGCAGTCCTTGATTGACGACTACAGTTGAGCTCACTGTTTTTATTGCTAAGCCCCGTTTTACGGCCTCGCTTGCCGTTGTTAAGGGACTCATTGGAGTTGTTAAGTTAGTGACCCGGTTGCTAAGTGGATCTGGCTTCTTTCACTGACTTTGTGCCTCGGAAGGTCACAAAGCGAGACAATCACGTGACCCCGGGACACCACGGCCGCCATAAATACGAGTCACCTTGCCGAGCATCCGAATTTTGATCCCGCGACGGTGAGAGATGCTGCGACGGTCGTGTGAAAAACGTCCATAAGTCAAATGCGGCACTTAACAAATGTCTCGCTTAGTGACAGAAACTTGGGCGTCAGTGGTCGTCGTAAGTTGAGGACTGCTGGTAATTGAGGGCAGAGTGCAACTCTTCTGTCGGAAAACCGGAAGGACTTCACTGCAATGTGGAAGAACAGAGCTGCTGAAATGAAAAAAACTTGAACTTTAACTCTCTCTCTCTCTCAAAAAATGAAATGTGCTCTCTTAACAATCCCTCTTTCTCCGTCTTTTCCCTCCAGGCGTTGTGTCTTGTTCCCACCAGATGTCGAAGCTGTGCTTTCTGCCTCCGGGACCGGATGGAGACGTGCTCCCCCCCCGTCCGAGTTGGCTTCCCCACCCCAAGAAAATTCAAATTTGAGTCTCTTCCAGATTTTGGGCCGAAAATGATCTCTCCGGGATTGTACGCCAAAGATAGGAGATTTTTTTTCCCCGTTTCCCCAGTTGGCGATGACTTAAAACATTGCTGCTTTAAGAGAGGAGGTTGGCTTTGTATACCCCACCCCAAAATGTCCTCTTTGGGGTGATGTTTGCCCACCCAACCCCCCCCCCAAAAAAACATACCTTCTGGACGATGTCAGCCTCCCTGCGCTTTGTTCTCGACGAGAACGGACAGCTCCGTTTTTTATCTTCTGTGAAGAGACCAACTTCCCGTGGCTGGTGCGCTGCTCTCCTTTTTTTTTTTTTTTAAACGTGTTTTTAAATTGGGTGGTGGTCCCGCTCGTTCCGGGATCATCAGCGACTGAGCCAAACAATAAACCCGTTTTAGAAATGAGGGTCCTCGTTTGCACTCCCGGGCTTCCTTCTCCTTCTCATCGTCTCCCTCCCAACTCAGTCCTCGAAAGAAAAAAGTTGGGAAATGTGTAGGGAGGAGGGTAGGAGAGCGAGAAAAGATATTGGGTAGATGGTGATGGTGAGAACGAAGCGAAAAGGATAAAAGAGAGTATCCTTGATAGCTGCGAATGGGTATTGCTGGTTCAGATAGGCCTCGACTTACATTGACTGACCGTATTGCAACGTCGCTGCTTTTCTAGCCGAGGGGTACCCCCCCCCAAAAGTGGCAAACTTGCCAAGTTGAGCCTCCAAACAGCCATGTTGGTCTGTTGGGGGGGGCACTATCAGGGTTTGTCTCCTTCTCTAACTCAGGCTAGCTGCGGCCTCTTTCCTCTTTGCCTTAGGACAGTGGTTCTCAACCTGTGGGTCGGGACCCCATTTGGGGTCGATTGACCATTTCATGGGGGTCGCCAAGCAAGGCTGTCCGCCATTTTTTTTGTCCGCCATTTTTTCCCCTTTTCCGGCGGGTGCCTTAGTTCCCTTGGGCTGGGCCAGCTGGTGGTCGGCCTGCTCCGTCTCTGCCGCTTGCCAGCTACGCCTCAGCCGGCGCAGGGGGCGGAACCACGCATGCGCGGCGCTCCCGGGCAGGGAAAGTCCTCGACTTACGACCGGTTTAGTCCTTGACTTACGACCAGTTTAGTCCTCGACTTACGACCGGTTGGGGGTCGCGGCATTAAAAAGGTTGAGAACCACTGCCTTAGGAGATCCCAGCTGATCACAAGCAAAGCCATTTTCCGTGCCTCTCAAACTGGGATTTTAACCAAATTCTTCCCTTTATTAGAATCTCTTTTTTTTCCCATCTGGGGTGTTTTGCAAAAATAGCCAAAAATTCAGATTGGGGAGGGGGCCTCGCCCACCGCACTGCTGTTTGGTTTTTTCCAAGCAGGTGCCCTGTGCTGTTGCAGCTTGCAAAGGACCAAACTTGGAAAGAAGGCAAATAATGGTTTATGCAAACGTGGTTTGCTTCTCCCCCACACCACCCCCCACGCCCCCCCTGGCGGCCCCCTCCACCACCACCCCTCTCCTCCACAGCCTTGTTTTGCCGCTCCTCGACCTTCCAGGCGGCTGGGATTAATTGCCGTGTTTGATATTGAGATGTCAGGAAAATGTCGGGGTGGAAGTTTTAATTACAGATCGGCTGCCAGCAATTAGAGTGGATTTTGCACGCACGACGGGACTGGCGGAGATGCCAGCGCGGGGGCAACCGCCGGACCCCGATTCCCTCTTTGGCAAGTCACGTGGAGAGGGGTGTCTCGCTGTGGAGCATGGGATACAGCCCCTGTTTTTCGTACTTCGCCGACGGTAAAATCCTCCTTTCCACGGTTTTGTCCTTGTTCTTCCTGGGGAAGAAATAAATACCTGTCGTAAAAAAAAAACATGGAATGAAGGGTTTTCCCCTCAGCGAAGTAGAATACAGCTCGACTTACGACCACCGGTTCTGTTGCTAAGCGAGACATTTGTGAGGGTGCCCCGTTTGACGAGCTTCCTGCCCACGGTTGGCAAGCGAACCCTTGCTTGTTAAGTTAGCCACGCGGTTAGTAAGTGAATCCACACTGACTTGGCTTGGCAGAAGGTCGTAAAAGCGGATCCCCTGAGCCCGGGACACGACGACCGTCGTAAGTATGAATCAGTTTTCCAAGTGTTTGCATTCTGATCGCATGACACAGTGCAGTACAGCCCTGGCTTACAACCATTTGTTTAGTGAGTGTTGAAAAGTGAAAAAAGGGACTTGCCACCAGTCCTCGCACTTACGACCGTCGCAGCGTCCCCCACGGTCACGTGATCCCCATTTGCGACCTTCCCAGCCGGTTTTCCGGCAAGCCAAGTCGTTAAGCGAAGCTGGATTCACATTAATGACCACCTGCAATGATTTGTTTAAGAACTGTGGCAAATAATAATAATAATAATAAATTGCAAAATTGGGACACGCCTTGCTTAATGACTGCCTTGCCTAGTGACAGAAATCCCGGTCTCTATTGTCGTAAGTCAAGGATTGCCTGTGCAGCTTCTTTGAGCCTAGTCGAAGAAATCAAAAATCGTTTTTTTTCCCGCTGAGTCAAATGTATCGGCCAGCTGGCGTGTTGTTGGAAACGCAACGGGTTGTGTTCCAAAGGAAAACCACACCTTACCAGCTGTAGAATTTCTTCTTGAGCAATTTCAGGTCTGCTTTGCTTGCAAGATCAAGTTACTAGTCCTTATCGTGGGGTGTCCCAACGAGATGGGGCTGTTATCAATTGTGTTTGCATTTTGCACAGGGAGTAAAACAGGAATAAACCAAGGTAAATTGTCGTATTTATTTTTTTTTTGCCCTGAGTGTGTTCCTCCTGCTTTAATCCTGCAAAAAAAAAAAAGTCCAAGATTTTGCAATAGGAATTCTTATTATATTCTGTCTGCTTCTCCCACAGGGAATCCCCACATTTTAAATCGTACTTTTGCGATTTGTCGTCGTCTGCCTGGTTCTCGATTGGACCGTTGTGTTAGGATGGGAGGGAAAGGCGAGCAACAACTGGGACTCCCCACACAAAGGGGGGGGGAGAAAACGCACACACGCCGCAATGGGGTGATTGTGCCAGGATCCGCCCTCGACGCCGAATTCTCCGACACCCCCTTCCCAACACCCATTCTGCACAGCTCGGCATTGTCGTTAATAGCTCTGGGTCCCTTCCTGGACCTAAACATGCACACACAAAAGCAATTGCGGCAATATTTCCCCCCACACACCCAAAAACCCTTCAACACAAATTGGGGGTGGCCGTAAAACACGCAGGTGGCATTTGTGTCTGGACTGCGCCTCCCCCCGTCCCCCCTTGAGCTTTGCAATGCACGAAAATCAGCCGCACTGCAGATGGTGGGGGTGCGTGTCTGCGTGCACGGCGCGCCGGGGGGGGGGGAAGAGGACACGCCTGTCGCAAAAGTGTTGTCGCATTTTTGTCCCGGATTCCAGAATTGGGTCTTTGCTGGGAAATTGTGCATAGAGATGGCACATTCTAGCCTCTAGGGGGCAGTAGGAAGAGTCTGTTTCATAGACCCCCCCCCCCCCACAGCATGGAACATAGAACATCATCAGAGTTGGTAGGGACCCTGGAGGTCATCTAGTCCAACCTGCTAGACCATTTCAGACAAGTGGCTGTCCAGTCTCTTCTTAAAAACCTCCAGTGATGGAGCACCCACAACTTCTGGATGGAAGCCGTCCCACGGGTTAATTGTTCTAACTTTCAATAAATTTCTAAGGGGCCCTTGAGGTCTTCTAGCTGGGCCCCTTTGCTGGAGGATTTCAACATTTCTGCACCACCCCCATTGGTGTTTTGCAGTTGGTACTTTGAAAAAGCAACACAATAATAATAATAATAATAATAATAATAATAATAATAATGAAGTTGGAAGGGACCTTGGAGGTCATCTAGTCCAACCCCCTGCTCAGGCAGGAAACCCTATACCATTTGGGACAAATGGCTGTCCAGTTTCTTCTTAAAAACTTCCAGTGTTGGAGCATTCACCGCTTCTGGAGACAGGTTGTTCCACTGGTTAATTGTTCTAACTGTCAGGAAGTTTGGATGTGGCCTTTTATTTATAAGCCTGAACGCTGGTGGGAGACACCGATGCCGTAGGATTTTGTATTTTTTTTCAAAATTGGCAAACAAAACTAGTTGCTAAAATGCTTAAGGGAGCCCCCAATTTTGATTTTCTAAGTCTGGATTCCCTAGTGCTGCGTTTTCAAAGACGGATCTGTGGGGGGTTTTTTTGTTTTGTTTTCTTACCCCTGTCTGGGTTTCTAGCTTTTTTAATTTAAAATCTTCCCAAGTTTTTCTACACCTTCCACGAGATTGCATGTGTTAAATACGGGGAAAAGTAATTTAGTTCACAATGGATTTATTGTGCTTTGTTATCTGGGGTTTTGGCCCTGTGTGTAGAATCTGGGTGGATTTGAGCATGAAGCCCTGGTTAAATAGGTGAGAATAATTGAGTTTAAAACCAATTTATTGCATTTTAGGTTACCGGTGTGTATGTGGAATCTGGGCTGATTTGAGCATGAAAGGCCTGATCAAATCAGTGAAAATAATTTAGTTTAAAACTGATTTCTTGCCTTTTGGGTTATCTGGGGAGGGGCGTCCTGTGTAGAATCTGGCTTGATCTGAGCACAAAATTTAGATGGTTTGGGGTTGTTGTTTTTTAAGGAAAGCCTGCTCTCCACCTTGATCTGACATGCCTGGAGTTTTAATCGTGCTTGGGGTGCAGGAGAGTGAGCTGATAAATGGCTGTATCAGCGAGAGCTAGGCACAGCGTGTTGATTTCACGGCCCTTGATATATACAAACTCAGCTCACTTTCCTTTCATAACCACCCAGCTGTGGGAGGGGGCTTCGCTGCAGCTACCTAACTCAGTTCCCAACTGGAAGGTAACTGGAATAATGTAGCCCGAAATCAGAATTTCTCAACCTCAGCCATTTTAAGACGTGGGGACTTCAACTCCCAGAATTCCCCAGCCGGCTCACCAACTGATTTGGGCTGCTTCAGTGTCCCCCCCCCCCAAAAAAATCTGAAAACCGACAGCTCTTCTGCCTTTTTACAACCTCTTCTCTGCAAAAAAAAAAAAAAAATACCCAGTTTGGTTGGCTCAGCAGAATCTGACCGGGTTAGGGGATGGAGAGGAGACCACCAGGCTATGCCAGGGCAATAGATCAAAGTGGGAGTTCCCTAAGAAGAAGAAGCAGTTTTATTGCATTGGCAGATAGAGAGAGGAGGGATGGATGGATGGATGGATGGATGGATGGATGGATGGATGGTAGATAGATAGATAGATAGATAGATAGATAGATAGATAGATAGATAGATAGATAGATAGATAGATATTGTGTGAGAGTAAATAGACCAATCAATAGATGAGAGACACACAGAGAGAGATCAAGAGATAGAGATAGATGATAGATAGACTGACAGGCAGGCAGGCAGACAGAGATAGACAGATAGATATATATAAATTAGATAGATAGATAGATAGATAGATAGATAGATAGATAGATAGATAGATAGATAGATAGATAGATAGATAGATAGATAGATGATAGATAGATAGATAGATAGATAGATAGATAGATAGATAGATAGATAGATAGATAGATAGATAGATAGATAGATAGATAGATGGTAGTTGACAGATGATATATAGGTGGGAGAGTAGAGAGAGGTGAAATTGTTGAATTTTGCTATTTGACAACCTGAAGCCCCAAACTGTTAAGATTTGTATCCCTTTTCTCTTCGCCTTTCCTTTTTTCTCTCTCTCCCCCTTTCCTTTCCTTTCTACCCATTAACCCCCATCACCCCTAGAGGGCGCTCCAGACAACGCCAATGGGAACGCCGATAAAGGCGTTCTGTTTCCTCCCTCCGGGTCAGCTGACCGAGGACAGCCAATCCGGTGCCGCTGCCTGCTCTAAATTCCCAGGCCTTGGCTCCGCCCACATTTCCTCCTGGCCTGCTTTTCTCTTTAGCTGCTGCCGAAGGTAAAATTCTTCCCTTCCTTCTGGTGCAACGCCAAGCCTAACCTGGTTTCGGCTACAGAGCCCCTGTTGGTGGGGAATGGAGGCTGCAGGGGCTGCCTTAGGGGCGGGGCTTGTAGAGCTGGGGGCGGAGCCCTTTGCAGAAGGACCAACCACCGCTTTCCACTGGAGGCTCAAAAGAAAATACTTTAGACAGGTAATCCTCGACTTGCAACAAGTTTGCTTAGTGACCAAAGTTACTGGAAAGATGACTTATCATGGTTTGTCATGCTTAACGACCATTGGTAGCGTCCCTGTGGTGGTCATCTGATCCAAATTCAGCCAGTCGACAACTGACTCCTATTTACAACGGTCGCAGCATGTGTGTGTGTGTGTGTGTGTGTGTGAAAGAGAGACGTGACCCTCCTTTTGTGACTTTCCGGACAAGCCCGATTCACTTTACAACCGAGTCAATGTGGGAAGCCCGATTCACTTTACAACTGAGTCAACGGGGCGGGGGGAGTCCGATTCACTTTACAACCAGGTGTGACTACCTTAACAACTGCGGCAACTCCCTTCACAACTGGGGCCACGGAGGTCATCCAAAGGGGCAAAACTCCCTTAATAACTGTCTCGCTTAGCAACGGAACTGTGGGGTCTCCGTTGCGGTCGTAAGTTGAGGATTGCGGTCCATGCACAATGGCGTTTCCCGCCCAATTGACAACACTTGCATTATGGGAATGTGTGTGTGTGTGTGCGCGCGCACTGAAAGCCGTGTGATTTTCAGAAGCTGGAGGGGATCAGGGACTCCCTCCCTTCCCCACCGCCTCCCAATTCCAAATTTCAGAAACCCGGTTTAAATTTAGCTCCATCCTGGGCAATGCAAGGTCAGCCACTTTTCCGAGTTCGCCTCTGCCCTTGCTTGCTAAAATGGTGGCCTGCCATAAAATCTCCCCCCCCCCGCCGCCGCCAGTGGTAACCTCAGGGTTGCAAGGGGGGGGGTCCCTGCCCATATTAAGAGTGCAGGCAGTTTTAAATTTATTTTAAATTGCTCCTTCCTGTCTTAGCAACGATAGAATCGTACTGCAGAAAGCCGGCCACCGCCAGAAGTTTTTATGGTTTTGCCTGCAAGCTGCTGATGTCACCGGGGCCGCCCAACGTGGCTGGTGGCCATGGGGTCTCGGCTGCCCACCCATCCACCCACCCACTCACTGCAAAAATAAGAGACAGGCAGAGCTTTTGGGGGGGGGGGGTACAATTCTGCAATTTTTCCCACCAGGGGAAAAGGCTGGAGGCAGAAGGCTGCAACTCTGGCTGCTAAAAGGAAGAATTTAACTTTGCATTTCTGAACGGGGAGCGGATCCTGGTTCCTTCCCCTGGTTGGCTGGCTGACCTGGTTTGCAGGGCCTAAGCTGCAACCTGGTTAATTGAGGCTGGCTTGATCAGTTACGGTTACGGTGGTTTAGCTCCGACGGGTTAAACGAACCCAGAGAATGGCAATTTATCCGAGAAAGGACATTGTGTAAATGTCAGAACGCTTGGGTCCCGAGCTATCGTGGTTTCTTCATGGTTTATAGGGGAGGGGACACCCTCTGTTCATGCTCAGAAGTCTTCATGCTCACAGGCATGGGGAGCTTTTCTGCAAATCCGAACACCATGCCAGCCATCCCAATTTAACACTGCCAGGAAGATATCCAACAGGTCAGAAAAAAACAACAGTTTGATTTGAAGCAAGATATCCAACAGGTCAGAAAGTGGATTAATTTGAAGCAAAATAATCCAACAGGTCAGAAAACAGATTAATTTAAAACAAGATAATCCAACAGGTCAGAAAACAGAATAATTTGAAGCAAGGCTGGGACCCTCTCTTTCTCAAGCCCTCCCCCCTTTCTTCAATTACAGGCTGAAACCCAACAGGTGCAGCTTTGCAGGCTGCTAGCAAACCCTTGGTTTGCAGCATCATCAGCCTGGGATCTGAAGCCTAGCCGGTTGGTTTCCTGCCTGCCCCTCCAATCTGGGTGCAATTTACCGGCTCCCCCCCCCACAACTCTCCAGAAGAGAAATGGCTTCAATAAAAGCTAATTGGCGTCAGGGCCCGGTAAATCGAATTGCTCCCCCCCAAATAAAATAAGGGGGGGCAGTTCTTCCACCCTGCCAGCCTGTAGCTGCCCAAAATTGAATCTATTAAAGGCAAATTACGCCATGAAGCTTTCCTGCCTGGGCCTGGGGATTGCCATTTAATGCCGCCCCAGGAGACGCCAGGTTCAGAATTTGTAAATTTGTATGTGAGCGTGCAAATGGACAATGTGCGTCTGGTCCCCGGGATGAGGTTTTTGGGGGTGCAAGGAAAAACACCCCCTCCCCCCAAAAAAACTCTCAGCAGGACCAACCTGGTGGTAGCTGTGCTCAGAATTAAGATTCAGTTCCGAGTGTTGGGGGTTGAATTTCTTGAAAAAAGGGGTCGAGGACAAACTGAACTTGATCCGTTATAGCCTGAAATGGGATAGGGTCTGTGGCTTGAGTAGGGGGTTGGACTAGAACAGTGGTTCTCAACCTGTGGGTCAGGACCCCATTTGGGGTCGATTGACCATTTCATGGGGGTCGCCAAGCAAGGCTGTCCGCCATTTTTTTTGTCCGCCATTTTTTCCCCCTTTTCCGGCGGGTGCCTTACCTCCCTTGGGCTGGGCCAGCTGGTGGTCGGCCTGCTCCGTCTCTGCCGCTTGCCAGCTACACCTTGGCCGGCGCAGGGGGCGGAACCACGCATGCGCGGCGCTCCCAGGCAGGGAAAGTCCTCGACTTACGACCGGTTGGGTAGTCCTCAACTTACGACCGGTTTAGTCCTCGACTTACGACCGGTTTAGTCCTCGACTTACGACCGGTTGGGGTCGCGGCATTAAAAAGGTTGAGAACCACTGGACTAGAAGATCTCCGAGGTCCCTTCCAACTCTGTTGTTCTGTATTCCGAGCAGGGGGTTGGACTAGAAGACCTCTTAAGGTCCCTTCCATCTCTGTTATTCTGTCTTCTGAGCAAGGGGTTGGACTAGAAGACCTCCGAGGTCCCTTCCCACTCTGTTTGTTACACTGTTGTTATTCTGTTATTATTCTGTTATTGGGCTTTACAAAAGGGAACCTTCTGGCTGGGCTTTCCCTTGCTGGGGTAGACTGCCTTGCGCGCTGGAGGCTCTGTTAAGCAGTCAAGAGCACCACCAGGTAACAAAGATCCTCTTTGGAGCATTGTCCAGGCTGCGATGTTCCCGGCCAGAACATTTTAAGGTTTATAATATTTCTCGGTAGCTGCCGGCTCTCCGTTCCACTCCTAACAATGTCATTTATCTCCTTCGTTGGCTCTGACCTTAAGGGAGTCTCTGAGGTTTTCAAGGCATCCTGCACCAACGTGCCTCTTTCTCAATATTTATTTTTTCCTGCATTTGTTTGCCCCCAGGTTAGTTAGTGGCGTGGAGGAGGCCTGGATAGCCCCCTGCTCTAAAGGGGGTGGGGGTGGGGGTGGGAGGGAGCCAGCAGGCCCCCTCCCATCCCATTTCTCCTTGATTCCCAGCTTCTGAAATCCATTTTTTTTTAAAAAAAATAATAATACAAAAAGGTGGTCTTGAAAAGTGTGCATCGTTCAACGTTCCAGTTTTTGCTCAGGTTGACTGCTCCTGACACAGGCTGCTTTGTAAAAAGGTCTGCTTGCTACAACATTGTGCAACCTTGGAAAAGTTCAAAATGAGTGGACTTCAATTCCCAGGATTCCCCAGCCAGCAGGCTGTAAGACACGCGGGCTTCAACTCCTAGAATTCACATGCTGGGAGGGGAATTCTGGGAGTGGAAGTCCACCCCTCTTAAAGCAGGCTGGCTGGGGGATTCTGGGAGTGGAAATCCACCCATCTTAAAGCAGGCTGGGAGAGGAATTCTGGGAGTGGAAGTCCACCCATTTTAAAGCATGCTGGCTGGGGGATTCTGGGAATTGGTCCACCCCTCTTAAAGCAGGCTGGCTGGGGGATTCTGGGAGTCGAAGTCCACCCCTCTTAAAGCAGGCTGGCTGGGGGATTCTGGGAGTTGAAGTCCACCCCTATTAAAGCAGGCTGGCTGGGGGATTCTGGGAGTTGAACTCCACCCATCTTAAACCAGCCAAGGTTGAGAAGCAGTGGTTTCCTAGCTCCCTTCTGCACAAATTCAATTTTTCTCTCTCAATTCCCTCCAGAGGAGGGAGGGAGCCTTCAATCCCCCCCCCCCAGACCTGCCTCTGGTCCCTCCCAAGTCTGGATCTCTCTTATCGATTTTTAATTTTTATTTCTACTTGGTCTTCTCAGCCAAGCTGGATTCTCAGGGCCACTTATAACAATTAAAATCCTAGGCAGAGATATTGACAGCTCCGGGGATGAGACAGAGCTGGAGAGAGAGAGAGAGAGAGAGAAAGAGAAAGAGAGAGAAAAAGAAGGTTGGGGTGAATTTCACCGCCCGCCAAAACACGTCTTTCCCGGTCAATTTCGAGAAACTCGGGAACGTGATCGGACGGTTAGCCGCGAGAAGCCGAAAGGCCCCATGGGCCTGCCCTTCTTTGCCTTCCAAAGTCCCTTTTCCATTCAAAAAAGGAACAATTTCTCACACCTGTCTGGCATGCAGAATAACAGCAACAATACAGACAGTTCTCAGATTTACAATACTTCGCTTAGCGACCGTTTGAAGTTACGGCGGCATTGAAAAAAAGGCACTTATGACCCCTTTTCAGCCCTCCCCAAGGTCACGGGATCAAAATTCAGACGTTTGGCAACGGACTCGTATTTATGACGGTTGCGGCGCCCCGGGGGGGGCAGGGGATCCCCTTTAGCGACCTTCTGACAAGCCGGATTCACACAACGACCATCCTACTCATTTAACAACCGCAGGGATTCGCTTCAGAAGCGGGGTCAAAAGAGGGCAAAAGTTACTTCGCCAACGTCTCACTTGACAAGAGAAATTTTGGGATCGGTTGCGGTCGTACATTGGGGACGTGAAGCTTGCGGAACTCTCCGCCACAAGGTGATGGGAGTTAGGCTGATTTTAAGGGGAAACCAAAGATTTTTCTCTGTGATTTGAAATAAAAGAGGCCCCCTTTTATTTAATAAGCGCAGGGATGGCTGGGGCAAAGCCCGGAGTGACGAAAAAGCAGATTAAATCTACACCTCCAGACTTTGATCTCTGGCAGCAGGAGAAAAATCCCTCTGTCCCCAAGCCCTTTCCTTATCTTTATTAGCCCTAAACTTCATGCTTTTTTGGGAGGCAGATGTTCAGGACTCCGGAGCCTATCTCTCCTGCCGATCTGCCGCGAGGAACGATGGGAGGTTGAGTCCACACATCTGGAAGGGGCCAAGGCCTTCCCTGGGCGTGCAGCTGCTTTCTGCAGAAATCGGAAATAAAGGACGTTAAAATAAAATTGAAGAGCCAGAATACTCAAACCGGCCTTACGTCTCTGATACATCTCTAAGTCCTTGATTTATGACCACAAAGCTTTCTGTTGATAAGTGAGACAAAATGTTCAGACGGGTTTTGCCCCAGTGCTTAAGGGAACCAGTCCTTAACACTGACTTTGCTTGTAAAGACGGTCACAAAAGGGGGAATCGCGTGACCCCGGCACCCCGTGACCGTCATCAACACGAGTCTCTCACCCAGCGTCCGAATTTTGATCACGGGACCGTGGGGAGACGCTGCCACGGCCGTAAGTGCGAAAAACGGTCCTAGGTCCCTTCTTTTTTTCCCCCAGGGTCGTCGTAACTTCCAACAGTCACTAAGTGAACTTTTGTAACTCCAGGGCACATTCTCCATCATCAAACCTGCAATTCAGACACGGACTCCGGGCGAGTTTGCAAAGCATGCAAATGCTTGTTTTCGGAACGCGGGAATGTCTGGTTCACCGTCAGCCCAACCCGGTTTGCGGCTCGCACATTTAGCCGGAGGGTGGGGGGGGGGACACAAAGTGGGCCCACCGCGGTGCCGGTGCCGGTGCTGCTGGCTTTTAAGGGCTGACCTTGCCGGGGGGGGGGCAGTTTGCCTCCGAAAAGTGAGGCCTGGCAAGGCGGACGATGGTGCCAAATTTGTTTCTCCACGGCACGTTTTGGCTGTCTGGCTCCCCGATTTCTGCAGCCGGTGCCCCCCTCTCCGGGCTAAGCCTGATGGACAGTAATCTCTGGCAGCCTCGCCTGTCCACCCCGGTTTTTTTATCTCCGGTTCTGCCACTTGCATGCTAAACCCAGTTTTCATTGCCCCCAAGAGGAAGAGTAAAAGTTGCCGCAGCACTTAAGGCTTTATTGCATCCTTTGTCTGTGTTTGTGTTTGTGTGTGCCTGCTTGCCAGTGCAGTTTCCCTGGACAAAAAGGTGGTGTGTGTGTTTTTTTTCCCCTTCCCCTTTGGGGAGATGCAACGGCTGGGCTAGGAATTCTGAGCGTCCCCCCCCCCCACTTTTTCTCCTCCCTCTGAACGCTGTATTTGTGCTGGGTTTGTTTTTTTTTTGATGTTTTGGTTTTATTTTAATTTTTTTCAACTGTTCACCAATCTCGTCGAAACTACAGGGGTGGGTGGCTTCGTTCTCCCAGGTTGAATTTGGATATTTTTTGGGGGGTTGTTTTTTTTTTTGTTCAGGGGATAAGCAAAAGGGTTGGGTCGAAAAGGGAATATTGTAAAGTCAGAGTAAGCAAAATAAATGGGAAGGCGAAAGAGGATGCTGAAATGGGGATAAATTAAGTTGGTTTGACTGTCACACTTAAGAGCTGAAAGATGGAGAATAAACTAGTCTTCCTTCTCACTCATTTTCTCTTCCTTCCTTCCTTCTCACTCATTTTCTCTTCCTTCCTTCCTTCCTTCCTTTCTCTTCCTTCCTTCCTTCCTTCCTTCCCCTTTAATTGTTCTTCCTGCCTTCCTTCCTACCCATTTTCTTTCTTTCTTTCCTTCCTTCCTTCCTTCCTTCCTTCCTTCCTTCCTTCCTTCCTTCCTTCCTTCCTTCCTTCCTTCCTTCCTTCCCTGCCTCTTTCTCTCTCCCTCCTCCAATTTTTCTTCCTTCCTTCCTTTCTCTCCCTTTTTCACTCTCACTCTCCCTGTCTCCAGCACCTCTTCCCTCTCTTTCCCTCCCTCCCTCTCTCTCTCTCATTCTCTCTCTCTCTCTCTCTCTCTCTCTCTCTCTCTCTCTCTCTCACACACACACACACACACACACACACACACACACAAACACACTTTTTCTAAAAATTGCACTGATGCTCCTGCCACGGAATAGCGTGGGGGGGGGGGAGTTTCCCCATCTGTAAACAGGCCCCAACCCTCCGCAAATTGGTTGTCAAGGGAACTTATTAAAACCAGGAACTACCTGTGTGGAAATGTGACTCCAGGCCCTGGTTTGCTTGCAGAACTTGGCTACAGCCCCCCTGCTCTCACTGGGGCAAGGGATGTGTTGATTTCTGCTGCTGATTTGAATCAATTTCCCTAATGCCTTCCTCCTCCACCATCACCCCCCACCCCCACCCCTCTCCCCACCCCCAAATCAGCTCATTTTGCAGCCTTTAGGAAGTTTAGCATCTTGCACAGGCCCAGTTCCCGGTGCAAAACCAGAAAATATGATAATTCACTCTCCAGGTTTAAATAAACACAGCCCTAGTTATCCTGGGTGACTTTCATCCACTCAGCCAGGAATTCCTGAAGGATAACATCAGAAGACACCCTTCTGAATTTGAGGGTGATGGGAGGCTTATTCCCAGGGACTGGGGAATAATAAAATTACCTGTTTTATGCACCAATCTTTGCTTGGGAGGGGAAAAAAAAACCCCTCGATCGGTTAAAATAGAATTGCAATATTTCCCGTCCACTATATCGGTTTTATCCTGCAAATGTATTCATTTTCCCTGTGAATTTCCTAATTCTTCTCCTGCTTGCAATTCCAGCAGCAGTTCCTGGGAAACTGCCTTACCTTTCTACACCACCTAACTTTGGTGCAAAAATGACAAAAGAACAACAGCAACAGCCTGCAGGAAGAAGGAACCATCTTCAAAGGACTTGACCCCAGGGCTGGTGATTAGATAGGTAAGTTTAAAAAAAATAATAATAATAATTAAAACAGCAACCAGGGATGTTCGCAAAGCAGCAGAATGGAAGTCTTCTTCCATTTGACTTTTTAAGTTCCAGGCTCTTTCAAAAATCAAGACAGGGATAATAAATTCTTCTGTCCAGGTTTAATGTGAATTTGTAGCCGGCACACCGTGACCGTCATAAATACGAGTCAGTTGCCAAGCCTCTGAATTTTGATCACGTCACCACAGGCCGTAAGCGTGAAAACCAGCCACAAGTCACCTTTTTCCAGTGCCGTCGTAACTTTGAACAGTCGCTAAAGGAACTCTTGTAAGTCAAGGACTGCCTGTGTTGTTCCCATAATCCGGGTAGGAGCTGCGACGAAAAACAAAACATTTTTTGTTGTTGTTGTTTTTTGTACAACCATCTGGAAACCTTGCGCTAATTGGAAGAAATCTGAGGATTTCTGGTGAGGGCTTAAGTTATATTATATTACATAATTACATTTCCCCAGTGCTAATGTCTTTTTTTTTTCCCTTCCCCTTTTTTCCTGTAAAAACGGCATTTATTTAAAATAACACAAAACTTGGCAGGATGGTGGGGAATTTGAGCTGATTCAGAGAGGAGAAAAAAATTAAAAGATCTCCTTTCTTTTGGTGAAAAAAGAGTTGCGGTTTACCGAGAAGCAATTACAGTCTTTGCAGTTCCAGGGAATCCTCGACTTACGATCGCAATTCAGCCCCAGATTGCCGTTGCTAAGCGAAACATTGGTTAAGTGTGTTTCGTTCCTCTTATACGGCTTTTCTTGCCCTCGTCGTTCAGCGAAGCACGGCAGTTCTTTAATTAGTCACATGGTCGTTAAACGAATCTAGCTTCCCCATCAACTCGGCTTGTCGGGAGACCGCAAACCAGGATCGCGTGACCCCCGTGGACCCTGCGACCATCATAAATAGGAGTCGGTTGCCAGGTGTCCGAATTTCGATCCATTTTGCATTTTGAGCCACTGCTCAAACCGAAGCAGATCTGAATACAGGTAGTCCTCATCTTATGACTGTTCATTTAGTGACCAGAGTTACAACGGCGTATGTCAGCCAGTTGCCAAGTGTCTGAATTAGTGACCACGGGGGATGCTGCAAATGGTCGTAAGTGTGAAAAACGGTCACAAGTCCCTTTTTTCAGTGCCGTTGTAAGTTTGAATGGTCACTGAATGAAACAGTTGTAAGTTTGAGGACTGGCTTCGTTGGGAGAAAAATTCAGGGGCAGAAGGAAGGCGTTCTTGATAGCAACGCGTCAAGACCAGGTTGTTTTTGTTTTTTTCTTATTATTTTTCTTTTAATTTAGAGTTGGATACGTTTGTGAAATACAATAACACCGCACAGTTACACAAATGGAATGGAAAACAAACACAAAGAGACTCACTAAAGCACGCCTAATACGAACCCACGTTTCTTTTTATTAAGATTCAACAGAATTTTTTTTTTTAAAAAAAAAATCACACTGATCACCTGCTTGGATGCTGTCACAATGTCAAAATTGCTATTAGCAGTTGCTAAAACTGTGTTTCTCACCCTGGGCTTAAAAACTTTAAGAGGGGTGGACTTCAACTCCCAGAATTCCCCAGCTGGCTGTGGGTCATTCTGGGAGTTGAAGTCCGCCCACCTCTGAAAGTGTTTCCCAAGGTTGAGGAAGGCTTGGTCTAAAGATTTAATTACATTTAACTAATCTTGGTGCAGTTTGGTTTTAAACCTTTTGCAAAGCAACACTGGGTCAGTTTGAATGGGGGGGGGGGAATTCCCATTTTCCTTCTATTTCTTTATTTTGCTCAGGGGTTGAACTGGTTCCCTTTCACACACACACACACACACACACACACACACACCACCCCCACCACCCCCGCCAGCTTTACCTTAACCCATCACCCATCCGCAGCAGCAAAAAGTTGAAGCGGGAGACCATCTTAAGATCTTGGCAAGAAGTAAAAAAAAAAAAAAAAAATCCACCTTTTAATTCAAGTCCTGGGTTCAAAGGTGTTCTCTCCCCCTCCTTGGAGATGCAGATTCCTAGTTTAAATGATAATAATCTGCTTTTCCCATCAGATATTTTGGAGTCAGTCAGCCAGCCACCCTCCAGGCTACGGTTAATGAGGGCTCAAAACTTTTTCAAAAGGAGTCAAACTTTTGCCAAAAGGGTGTTAATCGCCCTGAATTGTGTCTCCCCAAGGGACAAATGGTGGGGCCTCCCATCTTTAAATGTTGGGAATGGCTGGGAAAAGTATAGGGTGGGTGGGTGGGGGGGGTAGGCTGGCTATTTATTTATATTTTAGTTCAAAGAAGGGGAAGAAAATAAGAAAGGATGGGGGAAAGGGTCCCCCCCCCATAGCTCTTCTGAAGCTGACTCTCAAAGTAATTAAAATTAAATCTACAATTAAAACAAACAGGAGCTTTCCCCCCCAAGTGGGGGTGGATTAAGACGATTACGGGGGTCACACTCTGGTTAAATCCACTTGCTTTCTGGGGATCTTTCTGGGGACAATGGAGAACTGGATTTTGAGCCCCACTGAATTTGCTTACAGGCGAACCTGAGTGTCTCTCTATGCAGGAAACATCCAGGGCTGTGGATTTTAATTCCCAGAATTCTCTGCAACAGACTTGGGGGATTCTGGGAGTTGAAGTCCACCCATCTTAAAGGATGCTGGCTGGGGGGATTCTGGGAGTCGAAGTCCACCTCTCTTAAAGCAGGCTGGCTGGGGGGTTCTGGGAATTGAAGTCCTCTCTTAAAGCATCCTGGCTAGGGGATTCTGGGAGTTGTCCACCCCTTTTAAAGCAGGCTGGCTGGGGGATTCTGGGAATCGAAGTCCACCCGTCTTAAAGCATCCTGGCTAGGGGATTCTGGGAGTTGAGGTCCACCCCTCTTAAAGCAGGCTGGCTGGGGGATTCTGGGAGTTGAAGTCCACCCGTCTTAAAGCATCCTGGCTAGGGGATTCTGGGAGTTGAGGTCCACCCCTCTTAAAGCAGGCTGGCTGGGGGATTCTGGGAGTCGAAGTCCACCCGTCTTAAAATGTCTAAGCTTAAGACCTATGGATGTAGAAAACAATCTTCTCTCCCAGAATTCTTAGCAATGGCCCAACTCGCTGGGGCCTTCTGGGAAATGATCCCCTTTAGCTGAGAGTCGCCTGCTTGACTCCCCAGCCTGTCGGATCACAACTCCCATCATCCTTTGGTTGCCTGGCCGCCTCTGGGGGAGCGGAGGTGAGCAAAGCTGCCATCCAGACTATTTGAGCGGAGCTTTAACTCTGAATATGGGGAGACCCTGAACGTGGTCAAGCTTGAAGGCTTCACCTTTCCTTGGCTACCCTGGCTGGGGCCGATAGGAGTTGTAGTCCAGCTCTTCTTTTTTTTTTTTCCCCAGCCCATGTCTCTCTGGCTCAGCTTGCAGAGGCTATTAAATAACTTTAAAAAAAAAACATTTACAAGCCTTTTGGGCTGATCTTATCCCCCTTGCAATTCTCTGCCACCTCTTCTGAGCCCCCCTCCCCACTCCCCCGCCCCCTCTTTGCACCAGCCCTACAAGTGGAAAGGAGACGCTGGAGCAGCAAGAAAGACAGATCGATGGTGTGAATAATTTAGCGGGGAGCCGTGGGGTGGGGTGGGGGCAAAGGGGGTGGACACACCACCACCACCACCAGGACAGATTCACAGCCCCCACAGGGTCTGGGTCAGCAATGCCTTGATGGATCTCCCCCACCACCAAACCCCCATCAATGCTGACAGGCTCATATGGGCTCTGTATCTCTCAATTGAGTCTGGGGGTGCATTTGCTCCCAAGGCAAACCAGATCCCCCCCCCATTTAAAAGGATTTGTGCCGGGGTAGGCCTTAGTATGGACCCCCACTCCTTCAAAGTGATACGCCAGGCAGCAGGAAGGGTTTTAATTTCTAAATAACAGGTAGTCCTCAGCTTACGACCCAGAATGGACCCCAAAATTCATGTCGCTAAGCGAGACGTTGGTTTAAGTGAGTTTGGCCCCATTTTACTTCTAACTTCTGACAGTCACTAAACAAGCTGTTGTAATTCGAGGACTATATGTATATTTTGAAGGGGAGAAGAGAGAGAGGGAGAGAAAGAGAAGAGAGAGTAAGAGAAAGAGAGTAAGAGAGAAAGAAAAAGAGAGAAAGAAAGAAGAGAGAAACGGTAAGAAAGAAGAGAGAGAAAGAGTAAGAAAGAAAGAGAAGAGAGAGAAAGAAAGAAAGAAAGAAAAAGAGAAAGAGAGAAAGAAGAGAGAGAAAGAAAGAGAAAGACTAAGAAAGAGAGAGAAAGAGAAGAGAGAAAGTAAGAGAAAGAAAGTAAGAGAAAGAGAGAGAGAAAGAAAAAGAGAGTGGGGGGGATGGAATTACCAAGGTAAGGAGAAGAATCGAAATTTTATTTTTTCTTCTTCCCTTTTTCCCCATCCCTCCATCTTTCCTTGCTTCTCCATCTCCCCTTTTTTTCTTATTCTGTGCTTCATTCCCCCCCCTCATTATTCCATGCACCAAAGAAAGAGCTAGAAACAGCATCTGTGCAGGATGCTAATCTTAGTTAGTCTTAGCCAAGGTTAGTATTTTCCTGGCTTTGCCACAGAGAACTGGGAATTTTGAGAAAGGGGGGGGGCGGATTTTTAAATGCCAACTTGCTGGTTCCTCACCCTATCCAAACTCTGATTTGCTGGTTGAGGGTGGTTTTGCAAATTCCCTTTTTCTTAATTTTATTTTATTTAGGAAAATCACGGCCACGAGATTCGTTTAACATCCGTCAACCCGGACACAGCTCACTTAACGAGCTGCCTTGCTTTGCGACGGAAATTCCCGCCCCGATGGTGGACGTAAGTCAAGGACTACCTTGTGATATTAACCCCGGCTTTTGATTAGCCTTATCTGGGCAGGATGGACAGTCGATCCCATCCCGTGAAAACCTCATAGTTGCTTCTTCTCCGGGCTGCAAAAGCCTGATGCCAGTCATTGATTTCTTAATTTAAGATCAGGGCAGAAACCTCTGACACAGGTGAGTCTGCCTGCTCTGGACCGTCTTATTTAAGGTTCATTTCAAGAATAATATATCAGCTGTCTGAGTCAGCGCAGGGCCGATCAAAATGCTGTTTTGTACATTAACGGAGCAATTAAATTGACCTCAAAACAGGGCAATCCTGATTTATAAAGCTTAGCTGTCCTGGGAAACACCGTTCTTTGGCAGCCTGGCAGAAACTGGGTTTTTTTTTTTCCAATCCCTCATTCGGGCGATAAGAATTAGGTGTTCCTTGTGGTGCCCCATCCCCTAGGCTCCGCCCTGCCGCTTCTTTTGGACCTGTCACCCGGCACCCGGAACAGATGCCGTATTTTAATGGATGGATGGGGATCCATCCATTGCAGGATACATAGGGCAGCCAGTTTGGTGTAAGCGGTTAAGATGCTAGCCCAAAAACTAGGCGACTAGGAGTTCTAGTCCCGCCCTAGTTGGTTAGAAAGCCATCTGGGTGAATTTGCGCCAATCACCCGGAGACCGAGAGTTCTAGTTCTGCCCTAGGCGTGAAAGCCAGCTGGGTGACTTAGGGCCAATCACCAGGAGATGGTGAGTTCTAGTCCTGTCTTAGGCATGAAAGACTTCTGGATAACTTTGGGCCAGTCACTAGGAGACAGGAGTTCTAGTTCCGTTTTCGGCAGGGAAGCTATCTGGGCGACTTTGGGCCAGTCACCAGGAGACGGTGAGTGCTAGTCCCGCCTTAAGCAGGAAAAGCCGGCCTAATATTTTTCTTTTCCAATTAACATTTTTCTTTTTAAATTAAAACAGTAACCGAAAAAAGACAAATGAGCAGAACACAAAGAAAACTGCCGTGCAAATGCCGTACATTCTCTTAGGAGGGGGAGAAAAAAAAAAGCGCATAAAAAGTGCTTTATAAAAAATGGGGGGGGGAGGGAAAATCCCCCAGATATAACCCACTTTTCCCATGTATTTTCCCAGGAACGCTAGATCGGGCAGCCTAGAAAAATCAGTGCCCTCCTAACCATACCCAAGCACTCCGAGTTTGTTGGCGATGTCCATTTTGCTCTCCCAGTTCACCGTGACCTAACCCCTAACCCTACACCATAAAAAAGGGGTCTTTAAAAAGTGGGAAACCCCCTACCCCCACCCACCCCCCAATATAAAATATCTTTATAATTCTGAACAATTGCAGTTTGTACGCCCACTTTTCTAACGTTTTTCAAGCAGGGAGATATTTATTCAGGCATCCCATCCCCGGTTGCTGCATCGGTTGCAGCAGCAGCAGCAGCAAAAAAAAAAAAAAGAGAGAGAGAGAGGTTTTTGTGTGCGCCAGGCGCAGCCCTGCACCCAGCGGGCCCATATTTCACCATTACGGTACAGCCCGCCACTTGGTTTCAGCTCTTCTCCTTCTTCTCCCCCCCCCCTTCCTTCCATCTCCCGTTATTTATGGCTTCATATTCTCCTAGGCGCCACCGGCTGCTGCCGAAGGAAGGAAGAAAGGCACCGGGTGCAGCCTCGCCCCCCCCACTTGAAGGTTGCTAAAATTGCTAGATAGCAGGAGATTGGGGGGGGGGTGGTGGAAGCTGGAGGTGTTGGGTGCAGAAGGTGGCAATAAGCAAGAGGCAAAAATGCAGACAAATGTGGGTTTTTTGTGTTGTTGTTTTGCAAACAACGCAACGGTTGTGGTTGTATGTGTGTGTGTGTGTGTGTGTGTCAGGGAGGTGGGAGAGGGTCCTAGGTATGAAGTCTCATCTTGGCTAGAATCAATCAATCAATCAATCAGAATCGAGCTGGAAGGGACCTCGGAGGTCATCTAGTCCAACCCCCTGCTCAAGCTTACGACCTTTAGTGACCGTTCAAAGTGACAACAGCCACGGAAAAAAAGGGCACGTTTTTTCACCCTTTACGACTGTCGCAGCGCCCCTCAGGGGTCACATGATCCAAATTCAGATGAGTGTGACTCATAATTACGACCGTCCTGGGGTCACGCGATTCCCCCTTTTGCGACCCGGCTGACGAGAACAAGTCGATGGGGGGGAAAGGCGGATTCGCTTCGCCCCCCCCCCCGGGTCACTAATTTAATTCCCTTCAACAACCGTAAAACGGGGCAACATTGACTTGACAGAGGTCTCGCTTAGGGACAGAAAATCTAGGCTCTGTTGAGGTCGTAAAGTGAGGAGCACTGTATCGGAGGCAACGGATGTCCGTCGTGTTGCATCGTTGTTCTTTTTCCTTGTACTTTTGCACTAAATTTAAAAGCAGAGCTGGGAGGGCTGACCCAAACTCCTGTCCATTTGCACCCCACACCATGCTGGGTTAGTTGTTGTTGTTTTTTAAAATATATTTTATTGATTTTTTAACGTAAACACCTTAATATTTGGTAAACAGTGTGTTGTCTGGGCTTATATTTACAAAGTAATCACTAACAAATCAGTTTTTATATTCCAAAGCCCACATAATAACTTTACTTGATTTCCTCTTCTTTCAATAATATTCTCTTTGCCAACCTTGAGTTAATACAATTCTTATGAATTCGATAGGTGACAATTTAAATACAAAATTCTTTCTAAACATTTCTACCCATAATAACCGCGTCAACATCATGCTTCTTTTCTGTCTAGTCATCTTGAATTGCCTCGTCATGAATCCTGCTTACAATTCTTATTCTTATGCTGGGTTAGTTTTAACCATGGTTTGTTCAAGGGTGAGTTTTCCTTCAAGTAGCTTAGCGAAGACAATTCTTATTCTTATGCTGGGTTAGTTTGAACCATGGTTTGTTCAAGAGTGAGTTTTCCTTCAAGTAGCTTAGTGACAACAATTCTTATTCTTATGCTGGGTTAATTTGAACCATGGTTTGTTCAAGGGTGAATTTTCCTTCAAGTAGCTTAGCGAAGACAATTCTTATTCTTATGCTGGGTTAGTTTGAACCATGGTTTGTTCAAGGGTGAATTTTCCTTCAAGTAGCTTAGCAAAGACAATTCTTATTCTTATGCTGGGTTAGTTTGAACCATGGTTTGTTCAAGGGTGAGTTTTCCTTCAAGTAGCTTAGCGAAGAGAATTCTTATTCTTATGCTGGGTTAGTTTGAACTATGGTTTGTTCAAGGGTGAGTTTTCCTTCAAGTAGCTTAGCGGAGCACGCCAGCGTAAGGGCTTTAAAACGCCACGCTTTCCACAAACTCTCCATCACAAACCTGGATTTCTCTCTACCCCTTTGTGTGACTTTCTTTTTTTTAAAAAAAATAATTATAAATTTGGTGGCATTTAAAGAAAACAGCGCCGTTAACCACCATCTGCAGTCGGTCTACCCGCCGGTTTGTTGAAGGGCATTGTTGCGTTTGAAAAGCGCAGCTATCGGAGCTAATTGAAAAAAAGGAACAAAAGGCAAAAAGGCGAATTTTTTAAAAAATGAAACAGGAGCGAACGTTAAGAAGGGAAGCTGCGTCAGCTCCATACAAAAGACGTGTAGAAAAAAGAAAGAGAACAAAAAACGATGAAACGTTCAATTCACTCCGAAAGAAGGATAATAATAATAATAATAATAATAATAATAATAATAATAATAATAATAATAATAATAATAATAATAATAATAATAGTAATAATAAAACGCCGTGGTTGAAATGTCAGCTTTTCACGCGCACCCCCCCTCCCCTTTTCCTTCGCTCTGCAAGTTGCCAAGTTTGTGTGTTGAACCACAAATTGAATTTAGGACACAAGGGGGTTCCGGTTACAGTCCTTGATTCCAGCCGTAAGTCACTGCCATTGAGTCGGTCGCAACTTGGCAACCATTTTTACCGCCGTCGTTCAAGCGAATCCAGCTTGATCAACGCAAGGGTCTTGGAGGCAAATCTGCAAAAAAAACCAACAACAAACCATTGCAAAATGCGATCACGTGACCGCAAGACGCTGCAACGGGTCGTAAGTGCAAGCGGGGTGTGCTTACGACCGTCAGGGCGTTCCCCCGGTTACGTGATGTGCGTGTCTGTTGTGGTGTCCTTGAGCCTCACAACTGGGGGGCCCAAAAGCATGGATCAGCCTGTTGCTGGCCTGCTTCGCGCGGGGGGGGGGGTGTTTTTGCACTGAATTAAACCCACTTTTATCCCAGGCTGGTTTGCATCCCAACATGCTGAGAATTTTCCCAAGGTGGCACGGGGATTTTAACCTGGGATTCCTCTGCCTGGATTTGCCCGCTCAGCAGCTCCGGAGGTTGCCGGCGCGTCGGCTGTCTGGCCAGCTGGCTCCCTGCAGAGTCGGTGGTTTTCCCAGCCGCTGCTTCTCCATCTCTCTTCACACTTTGCTTGGCATCTCCTTGGATGCCAGTTTCTGGCCACGGAGCAGCCGGCCTTGAGAGGGGTCAAGGCTGGAGGTTGCGGGTGGAGAACAGGGGGGGGGCAGGCACGGTCAAGCCCCCTTCAAATGCTCAAGGAGCATCTTCCAGGGGAAGGGACCCCTGTTTTGGGGACCGGCCTCCCCAAACTGAAGGGTCCTTGTTGGCAGGAGCAAAGACTTGGGAGGGATGGAGAGAGGGAGGGAGGGAGGAAGGAAGGAAGGAGAAAAGAGGGGAAGGGAAAGAGAAAGAGGGAGGGAGGGGGGAGGAAAGGAAGGAAGGAAGGAGGGGAAGGGAAGGGAAAGAAAGAGGGATGGGGAGGGGAGGGAAGGAGGAAGGGAGGTAGAGAGGGAAGGAAGGAAGAAAATGGAAAGGCAAGGGGAAGAAAGGAAGAGAGTTGATGGATGGATGGAGAGAGGAAAGGAAGGAGCAAGGAGAGAGGGAAGGAAGGAAAATAGACAAGGAAGGAGAGGAAAAGAAGAGATGGAGGGAGGGAGGGAGGGAGGAAGGAGAAAAGAGGGAGGGAAGAAAGGAAAATAGAAAGGGAAGAGGAAGAAAAGAGGGATGGATGGATTTGAGAGGAAGGCAGGAAGGAAGGAAGGAGAAAAGAGGGGAAGGGAAAGAGAAAGAGGGAGGGAGGGATGGGGAAGGAAGAAGGAAGGAAGGAAGGAAGGAAGGAAGGAAGGAAGGAAGGAAGGAAGGAAGGAAGGAAGGAAGGAGTCTTCTCGGATCCAGGTGCGAAAAACGGCCGCTCATTTTTTGTCCCACCTGTTCGTTCGAATCAAAACCAGGAAAAAACCCAGCCTGTTGCTAGCTTTAAAGCGGATCCCGAGAGACGGGATCCGGATCTTAAGCCGGCCCGGAGTAGCTTTCCCAGGATCTCTGGAGGGTCTCGACCGAGCACGGTAAAGCGTTGTAGTGGCGAGACACTAAACGAATCCGACAATGCAGAAGCCCCTCATCCAATTTTAATGAACGCACGGCGGATAGTTAAAAAGGGAAATAGTTAAAACCGGAAATAGAACGAGGGAGGGAGGGAAAAACCTTGGGGAAATCGGGCTAAATTATTTGATTGAATCTTCCATTTTGCCCGGATGGGAGAGGAGAAATCTATCTTCTTTGTCCAGAGAGAGAGAGAGAGAGAGAAAGGATTTATTTTTCAAGGTTGGCTGATCCTGCCCTCAAATCATTTTGCATCCCATTTTGCTTCCTGGCCG
>NW_015388962.1:258663-265847 GCF_001527695.2 Protobothrops mucrosquamatus
CCCCCCCCACTCGCCTCCCGCCTTCCTTTGCAAAAGCCCCCCCACCTCTGAAGATCTCACTTAGCAACGGCTGTGTTGGGCTCGATGGTGGCCGTAAGGCGAGGACTAATTTGTAAGCCATCATTAAGAAGAGATTGGAGAACCACTTGTCTGAAATGCTTTAGTTTAGGGTTTCCTGCCTGAGCAGGGGGTTGGACTAGATGACCTCCAAGGTCCCCTCCAACTCTGTTATTCTGCTGCTCTGCTATTCTTTTTTTTTTCCTTCCTTCCTTCCTTCCTTCCTTCCTTCCTTCCTTCCTTCCTTCCTTATTCTATTCTATTCTATTCTATTCTATTCTATTCTATTCTATTCTATTCTATTCTATTCTATTCTATCTGAAATGGTATAGGGTTTCCTGCCTGAGCAGGGGGTTGGACTATATGACCTTCAAGGTCCCTTCCAGCTCTATTCTATTCTATTCTATCTGAAATGGTATAGGGTTTCCTGCCTGAGCAGGAGGTTGGACTAGATGATCTCCAAGATCCCTTCCACCTCTATTCTATTCTATTCTATTCTATTCTATTCTATTCCATTCCATTCCATTCCATTCCATTCCATTCCATTCCATTCCATTCCATGCTTCTGAATGGGATTTGTTGCCCGGCCTCGATGTCCCCATCCGTAACAGGGGCTCTGGGCTGGGCATGCTTCCATCGCGAGCCTGGCATTGGTTGGCAAGCCTCCTTTTCTCCCTCTGCCTGGCGTTCTCCCAGTTGCTAGCATGTGGGAACGCAGCCGCCTGCCATCAGCTCAGGGAAATGAGTCAGAGCTGAAAAAGCAACAAATCGCCACCCCCTCGCAGTGTGCCGAGCCAAATCCGAGCGGCCACGTTGGTGCCCGATCGGTGGGCAAAAGTGGGGGGTGAGCTTGGGTGGGTCCAGGCCCTGGCCTGGCAGAGGAGACCCTGGAGCAAACTGGCATCAGGGGATAATCCTTCTATGAACAGTAACTACGTTGGCACGAGTGCCGATCAAATCTCCACAAGCCTCAATGCACGTACTTAACGCAAGCGTGCAATTTCCCCGATATGTGTCTTTGCCGTCCTCAGCTTAGAGCCCCAGATTTTGGCAGCTAAGCGAAACATTTGTTCAACGAGTTTTGCCCCCGTTTTACGATCTTCCTCGCTCTGGTCGGTAAATGAATCATCGCAGTCCTTAAGCGAGTCACACAGTCTGGCTTCTTCACTGATTGGCGAGAAGGTTCGCCAAAGGAGGGTCGCGCGACTCCGGGGACGCTGCGACCATCCTAGATACGAGTCAGTTGCCGAGCGTCCGAATGTTGACCCTGCGACGGTCGTAAGGTGGGAAAATGGGTCCCTCAGTCCCTTTTTTGTAACTTGGAACGGTCACTAAAGGAAATGTTGCACGCGCAGGACCGGCTCTCGCCAGCGTGCAATTTTTCCATAAGTGTCTTTATTCCACCAGGGGCACACGGAGCCGTGCGTGCGCGGCGCCCGTGGCGGGCCCGTGGCGGTAAACACCGCGTGGGCACGCCGATGTCTGCGTGAAGGCGCCCTCCGTACGGGGAGCTATTTCTGTGCCACCAGAAGCCTTGCGAGCGGGGTTTCCCCCCTCCTGCGCACGGGTGACGGCGAGTGGCAGAAGGTGGCGACTGACACGCCGCGCCAGACAGAAAGCGCAATTCTCAGCTTTCCCCTGCCTTGAAACGACAGCCCGCAGCACCCCTTCCTCGCTCTGTCTTTCACCATTCCACGGCGCGGGTACGCACACACACACACACACACACACGCACAGCCCAGCCAGGTTGGGCTGCCTGCCAAGAACTCGTCCCTCCCTGGCACTGCCCGTTCTCGCCTTCGGCACTCTCTGTGCCGTCAGCCTGCCACGGTTCCTGACGGCTGCGCTGTGGGCGGGAGACACGGGGGGGGGATGGGAGTGGACTCAATCTTCTCATGGGGAAGAAGCCAAGGGGAAGTTGCCAAGCCTTTGCTGCTGGCACGGGCGGCCGTCCGTCCGTCCATCGCCGCAGGGCTGTGGCACCGAGCTGTGGAGGACGGCTGGTGGGCGCTGCCCGTACGCTTGGGTGGACGTCCTTGAGAGGAGCAAGCGTCACGTTCTCCCGCGGTCCCTGTTTACCTGCGCCGTCGTGTCATCAGAATACGGACACCGCGTCCTGCAGGCTACGCGGTGCAGGTAATCCTTGACTTACCATCACAAGGCAGGCCGACATTTCTGTGGCTAAGCCTGAGGGTGGTTAAGTGAGTTTTGCCCCCATTTTTACCACCTTTCTGGCCACCGTTTCTCCAGTGGATCACTGCAGTTGTTAAGTTAGTAAACAGGGCTGTTCAGGGAATCTGAGCCGGGGCTGGACTAGATGATCTCCAATTTCCCTTCCAGCTCTATTCTATTCTATTCTATTCTATTCTATTCTATTCTATTCTATTTTATTCTATTCTATTCTATTCTATTCTTCTTAATTCTATTCTATTCTATTTCTTCTATTCCATTTCTTATTTCTATTCTGTTCTATTCTATTCATTTCTTCTTAATTCTATTCTATTCTATTCTATTCTATTATTTCTTCTTAATTCTATTCTATTCTATTCCATATTCTGTTCTGTTCTATTCTATTCTATTTCTTCTTAATTCTATTCTATTCTATTATTTTTTCTTAATTCTATTCTATTCTATTCTATTTCTTCTTAATTCTATTCTATTCTATTCTATTCTATTCTATTCTATTTCTTCTTAATTCTATTCTATTCTATATTCTGTTCTGTTCTATTCTATTTTATTCTATTTCTTCTTAATTCTATTCTATTCAAACACTTGGCAACCGATTCCTACTTATGACGGTCGCAACCTCTCGGTGGGGGGGTCACGTGACCCCCTTTTGCGACCTGCTGACAAGCAAAGTCAACCGAGAAGCCAGAGTCACTTAACAAACCGGGTTACTAGCTTATCCACTGCAAGGATTCACTTAAACGACGGCGGCAAGGAAAGTCGTAAAAAGGGGACAAAGCTCGCTGGGCAACTGTCTCTCTTAGCAACAGAAAACATGGGCTCAATTGCGGCCGTAAGCCGAGGACCGCCTGTGTGATATTTTTTTGCCGAGTTCCTGGAACATCAGCTTCGTTCCGACGATGAAAGGGGAAATAACACTCAATTTTCACTTCGCCGTCGCCACAAAGGAACACGAGATCATTTTTGCCACGTTTTTTTTTCCCCTCCTTTTTAAATTTAATTCAGGGAAAACTTCTCAGAAGCTGACGTTGGTTTGTGCGAATCCCGGACGACACATGTAGTTAGCAGGAGCTTTTGAAGCACTCGCGTTGTTCAGTTGCGAAGTCTCTCTTTAACTCTTTCGGGCACGGAGCGTGTGAAAAGTTCGGCATTTTCTAAGGAATTCAGCTTTCCGAAAGTGCCGGGTTCCTGAATAAGCCCCGATTGTGAGTCCCCATCCTGGTTTGTGGGTTTGGCCTAGGGGGCATCACACAACAGCAGCAGTAAAAACCTTTTGAAGCGGATGCTTCAAAACAGTCAGAAAAGGGGGGTCACGTGACCCCCCACAGGGGAGACACTGCGACCGTCATAAATACGAGCTGGTTTCCGAGCGTCCAAATTTGGATCAAGCGGCCACATGGATGCCGGGACGGCCATTAACTTAAAAGAAACGGTCCTAAGTTCACTTTTTTTTTTTTGCCCAGTGCCGTTGTAACTATGAACGGTCACTAAACGAACCGTCGGGTTTTCCACGGAGTTTCCCCGATGGGTCTCCGCGTGGCTGTGCAGCTGATAGGAGGGATTCGGTTTTATTGTACAGTCCCAGCGAAATCCGAATTTTCTTTTTCGGGAAACTCAGCCGGTTGCCGTTCAGAGACCACCCCCCCTCCCAGATGTGCTAGCAGGGACCCCCTTGCAGAGACGTGAATTAAAATTAAAAGGGGGGACCCCACCCCATTTACTCACATCCCCCCGACCTCCCGAATAAAAGCTGTTTTTTTTTTAAAACTTCTGCACGCACCCGGCACGCAGCAGGTTAATGCGCAGCGGCTTCCCACATGTTCTGCACCCACCAAAGCATGTAAGCATGCCTCCCTCTTCCCCCCACCAAGCCCCCACCTCCCTCTTTCCCCCCCCCCTCGCCTCTCCCCATCCCCATCAGCCCTTTAAAGCTTGTTTTTTTTTTCTCCTGGGTTGCGTTTTGTACACTTCACTTCCCCGGGATGAATAATTCATGGATTTTATTTTTTATTTTTTGGGGGGTACTTCGGGGTTGTTTCCGACAGCCAGACACACCCCCCCCCAGCTCCCCACACACGAGTTACCGGCTGGCGAGGGGGGGGCACTTCCTTTTTTCCTTCCTGGGGTCCTCTTTTTCAAAGTCACCCCACTCCCGGAATCTGCCATCTCCAAATCAAATTTGGACCCACAAAGTTCCTGCCAACTTTCTTGATTTCATTTTTCGCCGGGGCAGCAAGCCCAGGTTTGCGCAACAACGCACTTAACTGGGTTAGGGGAAGGACAGTAATCCGTTTTCCGGGTTTGGCGAGGAAGATCAAGGCTCCCGGGAACCCAGCGAGGGTCGGTGGGAGGGAGAGGCGGCTAAACCCACGGAAAAGGGACACGCTCTGCATGTGCGAATGGCACCGTCCGGCCTTGAAACCGGCTCGGTTTGGGGTCGGGATGCAGGACCGGAAGCTGGCCAGATGGGAGTGTTGGATGGCTTTGGGGTTGAAGCCCTGCCGTCCTCAAGTCGAGCAAGTTTGGCCTGGCCTACCTCGCAGGGTCGTTGTTGGGAGGAAATAGCACCGGGGGGGGGAGGGAAATCTTACCTTTGCCACCTTGAACTTCAAACCAGGATATGGAGGAGATCCGTAAACAATAAAGCCGTTTTTATAGCCCGCAATTAACCTTCCACAGATGGTTAATTGCAAACTGTGGTTTGACTAACCTGGGAGATGACCAGAGGAACGTGTGAGGGTGGGGGGCGGGGAAAGGAGGCCAGTTGTCTCATACACACATACACACACACANGGGGGGGGAGGGGGGCTAAAGAGCCCGCAGGGCCTGGCAGAGTTGGTGTTACTCATCCTTGGGCAGGTAGGATCAAGTTGTCAGCAGCGGATCAGGAGAAAAACATGGAGTGGAAAGAGGGATTTGAAGGCAATCAGAGGAGTGGGCTGGCCGAAGGGGGGGAGGCAGCCTCTGGGGTGGGTCAGGAGGAGTGGGGGGAGGGAGTTATTAAACTTAGAAGAGGGGAGGAGGGAGGGAGGAAAGGAAGGAACGAACAAACAAACAAACGAAGGAAAAGAGAAAAAGCCAGAAGGAAAACAGATGGATGGACGGATGGAAGGAAGGAAAAGAGTGAAAGAGATAGGCAAAGAAGGAAGGAAAACAGACAGAGAAGGATGGATGGATGGATGGAAGAAAGGAAGGATGGAAAAGAGAAAGATACACAAGGAAAGAAGGAAGGAATAGAGAAAGGTAGAAAAAGAAGGAAGGATAACAGGAAGAAAGGAAGGAAAAGAGAAAGATAGGCAAAGAAGGAAGGAAGGAAGGAAAAAAGAGAAAGATAGGCAAAGAAGGAAGGAAGGAAAACAGACAGAAGGAAGGAAGGAAAGGAAGGAAAAGAGAAAGAGATACATAAGGAAAGAAGAAAGGGAAAGAGAGAAAGACAAAGAAGGAAGGAAGGAAAAGAGAAAGATAGGCAAAGAAGGAAGGAAGGAAGGAAGGAAGGAAGGAAGGAAAGAAAAAGAGAAAGAGATAGGCAAAGAAGAAAGGAAGGAAAACACAGAAGGAAAGAAGGAAGGAAGGAAAAGAGAAAGATACACAAGGAAAGAAGAAAGGGAAAGAAAGATAGACAAAGAAGGAAGGAAGGAAGGAAACAGAGAGAAAGGGAGATAAAAGATCAGAAGGCAGGAAATACATCTCAAATAGAATTGCCAGAGGTTTGGGGACTGCTCATCGTTGCCCCTGCAAGATAGACATAAAACCCCTCCTATAATAAAGGCCTCGCCTGACCCCGGGTTGGGTTCCATCCAGGAGGCCAAAAACGGGGAGGGGGAGATGCCGACCCCTCTTTCCTACCCAAAGGGAAGCTTTCCAACCCAAGGCCACTGCAAAAAGAATATATATATATATATATATTATTTTATTTTTTTAAAAAAAGCTTTTAACTTTCTCTCTTGCGCAACGGCAAAGAGCGATGATAATCTAAGAAGGAAATAGCTGTTCCTTTAACAGGGAAAGTGGATGCCAGCAGCCACAGTCCAAGGGTGAAGCTGGCACGGGGCGTGTTCAGGCAGGGCACAAGGTTGTGTCCTAGTAGGTCCTGGGGGGTGGGGGTGGGGGGATGAATCAGTGGGTCGGCTAGCAGCCAGCTACGAGGAGGAGGAGGAGGAGAAGGAAGCAAGCAAGTTGTGCTTTGTGTGGATAAAACAGCAGCAAAAAAAAAAAAGAGGGCAGAAGGCTGGCTTAATTTCAGAATAACAGAGGTGGAAGGGAGCTCGGAGGTCATCTAGTCCCACCCCCCCGCTCAGAAGACAGAATAACGAGGTTAGGGAGGGACCTCGGAGGTCATCTAGTCCCAACCCCCTGCTCAGAAGACAGAATAACGGAGTTGGATGGGACCTTGGAGGTCATGTAGTCCAACCCCCTGCTCACAGACAAAATAACGGAGTTCGGAGGGACCTTGGAGGTCATCTAGTCCCCACCCCCTGCTCAGAGACAGAATAACGGAGTTGGATGGGACCTTGCAGGTCTTATAATCCAACCCCCCTGGTCAGAGACAGAATAACAGAGTTGAAGGGACTTTGGAGGTCATCTAGTCCCAACCCCTTGCTCAGAAGACCAGGCTTGGATGGCTAAGCAGTTTTTCCGTGCTTGGCGGCACGCTGGACTAGATGACCTTTAAGGTTCCCTCCAGCTCCACCGATTCTGTGATTTGTTTCAGCAGGGAGGAAACCCCTGGTGCTCTCCTATCCAGGCCTTGTCTAGCCAGGACATTGATAGCGGCTTACTTTGAACTCGGCTTGTTACAGGAACCCTCAGGTTAAACCCAGGCTTGGTGCAATCCAGGCTATTGTCATTTACAGAAGGATCAAACTGTGTTTGATCCCTTGGTAGGTCAAGGAACGGAATCAAATTGGAAGTCAACATTTCTCCAGCTTGCAAAAGGCCGG
>NW_015388962.1:268301-287499 GCF_001527695.2 Protobothrops mucrosquamatus
CCTACCTACCTACCTACCTACCTACCTACTTACTATTTTCCTTCCTTCCTTCCTCCCTCTCTCCCAAGTTCCACCCCTTCCTTCCTTCCTTCCTTCCTACCTACCTACCTACCTACCTACCTACTATTTTCCTTCCTTCCTTCCTACCTCTCTACCTACCTTTTTCCTTCCTTCCTTCCTCCCTCCAGGGCAAACCCCCACTCTGAGTGAGAAGCTACTTTGCTCCCCCCCCCCACCTACCCCCCAAGGGCTGCAGACTAAATTCCCCTCTGGAGGGCCAGACACCACATTCCCCTCCTCCCTCTTTCCCCACTGTGGGACTGCCTTTCCTCTTCCTCTCTCTCAGCCTGGCTGGGAACTCTGGGAGTTGTAGTCCAGCAACAGCACCACCAATCCCAGAACCCATCCATCCATCCATCCACATTCCCTTTGCCCCAAATGGTTAACTAAAAAAAAGCGCTTTTTTTGCCCTTCACGGGGACCCGGATAATATTCTCCCTTCCTCCGGCAGGCTTTCTCTTGCTATGTAGATGGATAATGAATCAAAGGTTGAAGCCATAATTTGGGGATTGTCATGGCTGCCAAGGGAAGCCGCAGGGAACCGGATCGGGGAGGAGGGCTGGTGAGAACGGGAGGGGGGGGCCTGCACGTTATCTCCAAAGCTCCGTGCAGAGCCACAGGAAGAAAAAAAAAACCCCCACATGCCAGGTGAAGGAGGGTGGCAGCGCGGTTTGCAGCCTATCCTCTCTTTTCAACCTGCACAAAGGTGGCACAGGTGCCACCCGCCTCCAGGCAACCTTGTTGGTGATGTCCTTCCCAACACACCTGCCGTGGGGCTGCCCACTCCCTCCCGGCTCGTGCGCAGGAGCCACAGAGGCTTAAACAAAGTGGGCACCCTTGGAGAATCTCTCGGTGCCTGGCTGCCATTTGTAGCCCCCCCACCCTCTCCTGAGCCCGGCCTGGTGTGTTTCTCCTGCCCCGTCCGTCCGTCCGTCCCTCTGTCCTTGCGCGTCTGGCTCTCACGCCCTCCGTCCGCGTCCCTCCAGTTTCACCAAGTCTGGGGAGCACCCTTGCCTTTGAGAATGTCCCCTGAGGCGGAAGCCCGGCGCCCATAAATTCTGCCTGTGAATTGGGCTATGGCGGGCACCGAACAATGGCGGAGAGCGTGAGGCAGGGGCCATATTTTTCTCTCTCCCCCCCCCTTCTCTTTTCATCCGCCTCGCCGGTGGAACCTTTGCTAACTTGGCCTGCCGCGGACGGTTGCTAAGGAGATGCTCAGGTGAAACTCTTCCAACGTGCCCGGACCGCCGGAACGAGGCCGAGGGCCCACCAGGTCAGAGGTCCCTTGGGGGGGGGAACACCCCTGCAAGACAGCCCGGTGCGCTTGCCGCATCTCCTCTGGGGCCTGTCCTCCTTCCGTGGGGGTCACGCCTATCCTAGTCGGGGTCCCATCCCCAGCTCTGGCCCTATGACACCCCAACGGCACCGGTCCGTCCTGGCCGGCTGAAATGCACAGGGAGAAACACGGTCGCGCCTGCCGCAGAGCTGAGTTGCCAGCGTATCGTGGATATTTATGGCGAAGCAGTGCGGCAAAAGCCGGCTTGGCTGCAGCCGGGCGGCCTCTCCGAGCGCTGGGTTTAGGGCTGGAAGTGGGTCTTTGTGGGCCAGATCCTAAAACGGGCAGGGGGCTATAAACACAGCTGGCTGTTAGGCCTCCCTACTGCTGCAGGATGCCGAACGTCCCCAAACGGGGTCTGCCGAAGACGCAAATCTTTAGAGTGCCAGAATTTTATTTTATTTTTTTTTCCTGGCGCGGGGGAAAAAACCCGAATCTTCCTCTTCTCCCAGACCTCGTCTTCCTTCTGGTCCATCCCTTCGGGTTTGGGCCGATGATTTACGGCCCATTCAGGATAGACTTTCCGGCAAGCGCGTGCACGTTTACTCTGCAAACAGCCTTCGCTCTTTGTTCTCCTGGACGACGGTGCCCGCTCGCCCTCGTTGGGTTGCGGATCTTCCGAGGGGGTCCACCGGGACACAAGCCTCGGTTTTGGGGGGGCTCCCCTTCTTCTTCTTCTTCCCAGGGGCCTGGAGCAACTCCCCTCTCCGGTTTGTGCCCGGGTTCCTGCGACAGGCGCGTGTGTCTGCGCCAACGTGCTCCAGTAAACTGGATCGGGCCTCGCTTCACGCCGGCGTTCCTTCTGCCGGCGACGTTTCTCCGAGGGCCACGTGGGGCACAGGTGGGAAAGTCCACCTTCCCCCGGGGGGCTGGCGGATCCTTCATTTCTTTTCCACCACTCTGGAATCTTTCTCCCGTATTCGATCCTCCATCCGAACCAAATCTGGCCCGTTTTCCACACCGCCAGCGTAAACTGAATTTCTGCAAAATCTCTTTTTTTGTTTTGTTTTGTTTTAGGAAGCGGGGCGCAGTGAGTGGCCTTGAGTGTCCAGTCCGTTCCTTCCCAAATCGCGTTTTCCGTGCATCCCCGGGAAATTCTCCAGCTTTAAAGCCGCTCCCCTAAATTTGCAGAGGGGTGTGTTTGTGTGTGTGTGTGAGACTTCTGGGTTCTGCCCTTGGCGTCCCCAAATTCTCAGAGACCCGCAACCCTCCTGGTTTTAACAACCTGGTCCGTGTGTGCTTGCAACGTGCGGGGCTGTGTGTATTCCTCTGGACAAGGGCAGATGTGACTTGTGTGCTGATGAAGCCTGGAGCCACCCGGATGCATCTAGGAAGGAGGGAAGGGATCGTGGGATCTTCTCCGGCAGCCTGGGGAATCTTGTCAAGAGATCATGGCAGTCGTTAAGCGAAGCGCATGATTGTTAAGCGTGCTCCCCTTGACCTGGCTTGTCGGAAGCCGGCTGGGAGGGTCGCAAATGGCCAAAACACGTGACCCTGGCACGCTGCAGCCGTCGTAAAATATGTGCCAGTTGCCACCATCACGTGACTGTGTGGGGATGCTACGACGGTTGTAACGTGAGGATCGGTCCTAAGCCTCTTTTCTTGCGTGCCGTTGTAACTTCGAACGTGGTTATAAGTCAAGGACTGTCAGTAGGGCTTCCAGAAATGGCCTGGCTGTCAGGGATGGTGGGTTTGGGGGGGGGTCCTAATGACTCCTGTTTTGGGGTGGCTAGATTGGAGAGGACTTTATACAGAATTACCTTTTCTTCAGTGCTGTTGTAACGTCAAACAGCCGCCAAGCACACACGGTCGTAAGCCGAGGACTTCCCCCTGCACCTGCTTTTCTTTGAAAGACCCCCCCAAAAAGTTTTCTCAGGCCGAGATAAGAAGTGATGCTTGTTAAAAAGATCAGCTGATCAAACCGAGATGCCAGCTCTCCAGGAAGTGAACCCACAACCCCTGGGTCACACCTGACGTTCGTGGGCGAACTGTGGCACCCCGTCAAACCCGGTTTTGCAAATGACGTGTTATCAGCTAACACCCCACTTCCCGAGCAGCCACTCCAGGGCGTGCTGCGGGCCGAGCTGGGGGGGGAGCCCAGCCCCTGAGCATGGACAGAGTGGCTTGGCACTTTGTCCTTCTCGCGTTGGAAGAAGGCCCGCCAGCGTGGCAAATGATTCCTATTTTTTTTTTTCTTTTAACGCACCCTTCCTTAGTACTCACTGTTACTTCCAGGATGATTCAACCGATGAGCTGATTCTGACATTCAAAAAAGGCACGTGATAAGAAGAAGAAGGAGAGAGAAAAACCCCCAAACCCTGTTTTTTTTCTTCCTGACATGACAAGCTATTATCCAAACGGAAAAAGGGGGGTCTCTTTCCCACCCTCCTCTCCCTCTCTCTATTTCCACCCAAAAAACAAAACAAAACCCCTTGCCTTTTCTGCAGGAGTTTAGGAAACACATTAAAATCCCCCTCTTTCTAACATCGGAGTCCGTACGCTCAAGAGTTTGGGGACCAAAGCCCGTTAAGAAAAGAACCGTTTTATTTTATTTTTATTTCATTTTATTTCCTCCGCCACCACCTTCTCCTCCTTTCCTCTCCGAAAACCAATTTCGAGGAAATTTGCAAGCCAGGGAAATAAAAAAAGAAAAGAAAAGGCATAATGGGGAAAAAAAATAAAAAATAAAACGGGCCCTGCTTTGGGGGAAAAAAAAAAAAAAAAAAAGGCCGGGAGAAATCGAAAAGGCAATTGAACGGTGATTTCATTCTTTCTTTCTCTATTATTAGAGAGGTATTATTGCCACACTGAGCTTTATTTGCGTGCCGCTTGCCGGAGGGTGGGGGGGGGGAGAGGAAACGGCACGTGTGGATGCCGAATTAAAGCTCATGCATGCACACGCTTATTGTGTGTGTGTGTGTGTTTATGTGCGTATAAATATCTGCGTGCATCGGAAGAGGATCGGAGAGGTAAACAGCATCCTTGCGCTTCTAAAATTGGTCCAAGTAGAGGATTTTGGCTGCCTCTTTGGGGGACAAAGGACCCCTCCCTCCCCAAACTCAATTTCTGGGGAGAAGGTGTGTTTGTGTGTGTCACACGCACACTTGTGGTGGAGAGGGTCACACATGTGGTGGAGAGGGTCCTTCTCATTATCTTTCTCGTCTTTAAAATTAAGCAAAATTCTATTAACCTTGCTGCCCCTCACCAAATCTTGTCCCCTCCCTCTCTTTCTCTTTCCATCTCTTCTCTCTCTCTCTCTTACTCTTTCTCTCTTTCTCTTTCCTTCTTTCTCTTTTTCTTTCTTTCTCTTTTTCTTCCTCATCCCCTCCCTTCCTCTCTCTTTCTCTCTCCATCTCTCCCTCCCTCTTTTTCTTTATTACTTTCTCTCTTTCCCTCTTTCTCTTTTTCTTTCTCTCTTTCCCTTTCTCTTTATTTCTCTGTCTCTCTCCCGTTTTCTCTTTTTTCTCTTTGTTTTTCCCTCTCTTTCTCTCTTTTTCTCTCTGTTTCTTTCTTTCCCTCTCTGCCTTTGTCTTTCTATCTCTTTCTGTTTCTTTTCTCTCTCTCCCTTCTCTCTCTCTCTCTTTCTTTCTTTCTTTCTTTCTTTCCATGTCTCTGTCTTTCTCTTTCTCTCTCGGGGATGGTGTGACTAAGCGGGACCTCAGTCTAGGACAGCAGAATCTTCAGCATCGCTTTTCAGCCTTCAATTCAATATCTGGAAATGGTTTATAAATCAGATTTGCCGGATTGCGCTGTGGTTTCTGAGACCAGGCCATATTTCCCTGCTCCGGCATTAAATATATTCCGGAGATGGATGGAGAATTTTGGAGGCTAAGACTTTAAGCCTGCTTTGGCTGTGTCCTCCAATTTATTCCTCCAAAATCGCTCCTTTTTTTTTTTTCCTTTTCTATTTTGGGGCCATTTTCAGCCCCCCAAAGATGCTCCTTAAAAGGAAGGTCAGCCCCCTCCCACAGTCTAGCCACGCCCCTTGCTCTGTGCAGCCCCGCCCACTTTCTGTTCCTCTTGCCCAGAGAAAGGACTCCCCCAGACTCATTTCCAGAAAAATCTCAGCGTTCAGTGGCAAGGAAGAGGCATAGTTGCTAAGTGAGATATTTGTTCTGCCCCGTTTTACGACCTTGCCGCAGTTGTTAATTGAATTTGCTCGTCAGAAGGTTGCACAAGCGGGTCACGTGACCCCGGGAGGCTGCGGCCGTCGTAAATATGAGCCAGTTGCCAAGCGGCTGGGTTTTGATCACGTGACCCCGGGGAAGGCTGCGACAGGCGTAAACTCCCCTTATTGGACAAAACACACATTTTGCCAAAATTTTGGCCGCTGGATCACAAGGTGTAAAAGGAAACTAGCCTTTTAGAATAGTAATTCTACTATTCTGTTCTGCTCATTCTATTCTATTCTATTCTATTCTATTCTCTCTTTATTCTAATCTATTCTATATTCTATTCTATATTCTATTCTATATTCTATTCTGTTCCTATTCTAATTCTATTCTATTCCCTATTTTCTATTCTATTCTATTCTAATTTCTATTCTTATTTCTGTTCTGTTCTATTGTATTCTCTCTTCTCTTCTCTTCTATATTCTCTTCTCTTCTCTTCTGCATTCTATTCTATTCTATTTTCTCTTCTATATTCTCTTCTGTTCTCTATTCTATTCTATTCTATATTCTGTATTCTATTTCTACTCTAATCTATATTCTATTTCTATTCTATTCTTTCTATTCTTTATTCCATTCCATATTTCTTTATTCTATCCTATTCCTTTCTATTTCTATTTCTTATTCCATTCCATATTTCCTTATTCTATTCTATTCTATTCTATTCTATTCTATTCTATTCTATTCTCTTTTCTTCTATATTCTCTTCTATTCTGCATTCTATTCTATTTTCTCTTCTCTTCTATATTCTCTTCTCTATTCTATATTCTAGTCTATATTCTGTTTCTACTCTATTCTATATTCTATTTCTATTCTATTTTATTCTATTCTATTTCTATTCTTTATTCCATTCCATATTTCTTTCTTCTATTCTATTCTATTCATTTCTATTTCTATTTCTATTATTTAATCCATTCCATATTTCCTTTTTCTATTCTATTCTATATATTCTCTTCCATTCCATTTACTTCCTTTCCTTCTCTTCCCTTCCCTTTCCGGATCGGATGTGCTTTGCCTGGGTTGAGTTACAGCTCCCATTATCCCCAGCTAGCACATTTATTTTTTTTAATCTGCATTGGGGAAACCCTTGCCTGTCCTGGGTGCTTGGTGCTTAGCCAAAAGCGGTCAGAAACAGGAAAAGAAAACAGAAAAACAAACTCCAAGCCAAGTTTCTGTTTTGATTCTGTTCTTCTGCCGAAAGTGTCAGTTTCCCATTCTTGACGATTGTTTAGGCTTTACCCTTCGCCCTCAAAAATTGATTCACCCGAGGTGCTTGGAATTTTTCTTTCCCTCTGCCCTCCTTTCCCTCTTTTCTCTCATGTCGTTCCATTCAGACAGCCCATCTTCCGGGCAAGGACTGACTTCTTTTTAAGGGATTGTCTCTGCTATCCCTTGAGGGGGGCTGGGGGAGAGAAACAGGCTTAAATAAAACCAACTCAAATGAATTCCTAGCGTTAGTACAATCGGAAAAGCCAAGTTGCGCGTTCACACCATGCCCCTTAAACCGGATCACGTTTGGTTTGGGTGTGAACTCGGCCACTCGGGTTTCTATGGTGGCTTATACCGTGACAGCTTGTGCAGGGGGAGTACACCAATGTTGGCTTGCAAGAGAGAAGCCGGCCAATAACAGTTTGCAGGATGGGGGCTGGTATGAATGTGGTTTGAAAGGGACAGGCCAGCCAATGGTGGCTTGCCCGGCAGAGGCCAGTTGATGGTGGCTTGTACTGGAAAGGCCAGCCAGGGGTGGTTTGCAGGATGGCAGCTTGTGCGGGGAGAGTTCACCAATGTTGGCTTACACGACAGGAGCCGGCCAATAACAGTTTGCAGGATGGGGGCTGGTGTGAATGTAGCTTGCACGGGAGAGGCCAGCCAATGGTGGCTTGCCCAGCAGAGGCCAGTTGATGGTGGCTTGTACTGGAAAGGCTAGCCAATGGTGGCTTGTAGGATGGCAGCTTGTGCGGGAGAGCTCACCAATGGCAGCTTGCACACCAGAGGCCAGCGGATGGTGGCTTGTATGAAGCTCGCCCAAGGCAGCTTGCTCAAGAGGCCAACATTCCTGAAACTGTGGCTTTTTTCAGGGGTCCTGGACGGTGTGATTTGATCTGGGGAAGATGGCCACTGGCAAAGCGGCCCCCCTCCCCTTTTCCTGCCCCTGTTTCAAAAGGGATTAGAGATCAGATGAAACAAATCTCAGATTTAAAGAGAGGGTTCAAGGACTTGGCCTTTCAGCAGCAGCAGGGAAACATCCCCCCCCCAATTTTGGGGGCCTGGAGAGAAGATGCACGTAGGTGGATCGGATTCCCTGCTACAAAATGAGCAGCAGCCCCGATCTGAATCAGCAAAAGGGTGGGAGGGGAAGGGGGGCGACTTAATCCAGATTAACCCTAGGTTAGAGATTAAAGGGACTTCCCCTGCAGCCCTCTTAATCCTGTTAAGGCTGCTTCTCTTCTCCGCCTTCCGTTTCTCTTTCTTCTCTTTCCGCAGCATGGGGAATCCAGAATCTTTTGCAAAAGCGCTTTTTAAGAAAACAGTGTTAGTCAGAAAAGGTGCTACCCCCCACTCCAGGTTTTATTTTTATGTATTTTTTTGCCACTACACACACACACACACACACACACAGCTCTTCTGCTGCTGCAATCAAACGAGAATCTTCCTCTCTTAGGTGGCGGCTTCTTCACAAGCCAGGTGTTGTGACACCGACATTTTGGGATGCTCTGTCTGGCGGGGACCAGGTTAAATATTATAGTGCAAGCAGTGAGCATTTTTTTTCCTTCCTTCCTTCCTTTCTTCCTTCCTTCCTTCCTTTCTTCCTTCCTTCCTTCCTTCCTTCCTTCCACCTTCCTCCCTCCCTCCCTCTACTTCTTTCTTTCTTCTCTTACTTTTTTCCTGCCTTCTTTCTTTCTTCCGATTGTGTCCTTCTCTCCTCCCATTCTGTCTTCCTTCCTCCCTTCCTCCCTTTTTTCTTCCTTCTCTCTTTCTTCCCATTCTGTCCTTCCCTTCTTCCTCCCATTCTGTCTTCCTTCCTTCCTTCCTTCCTTCCTTCCTCTCTTATCCTTCCTTCCCCTCCAATCTTCCTTCCTCTCTCCCTTTCCTTTCTTCTTTCCTCTCTCCCTTTTTCCTCCCTTCTCTTCTTTTTTTCCTTCTGTCCTTCCCTCCTTCCTCCCCTTCTGTCCTTCCTTCCTTTCTTCCTTCCTTCCTCCCTCCCTCTACTTCTTTCTTTCTTTACTTTTTCCCTGCCTTCTTTCTTTCTTCCGATTGTGTCCTTCTCTCCTCCCATTCTGTCTTCCTTCCTCCCTTCCTCCTTTTTTTCCTTCCTTCTCTTTCTTCCCATTCTGTCCTTCCCTCCTTCCTCCCATTCTGTCTTCCTTCCTTCCTTCTCTCTTATCCTTCCTTCCCCTCCAATCTTCCTTCCTCTCTCCCTCTCCTTTGTTCTTTCCTCTCTCCCTTTTTCCTCCCTTCTCTTCTTTTTTTCCTTCCTTCCTTCCTTCCTTCCTTCCTTCCTTCCTTCCTTCCTTCCCTTTATCCAACCACAATTCTCAACTTTTTTGCAAGCTTTAAACTCCACCTTTATTTTGCAAAACAGGGCATCACCCGAAACGCTCTTTTTTACCTGTCATCCTCAAAAGGACAATAACACAATTGCATCCCAGTTTGCGTAACGATGGTTTGCTGAGTGAGTCACCCGTTGCAAGAAGCCAGCAAGGCTGGGTCACCAACCACGAGGTTGGGGCGTGCTCACAAAGCTGGCTCCAAGGCGAAACCATCATGCTGTGGTTGTATGAATGAGTAACAATACCGGTTTCTGGGAAAGAGGGATACGCACCATTGTGTCTCTTTGTGGTTTGCTTTGTAGCCGTCCCCCTTGTCGAACTTGTCAGTATTTTTCCTTTTCTTTTGAGCATCAGTTGAGCAAAAGGAAAAAAATGTTTGCTTATTGGGGTTCAACAAATCTCTGGCTTTGCCGTTGGGTGACGCTGCTGTAGCTCCTCAACCACGATTCGTGGTTTAACACGAGGCCGAACTGGGGTTATTGGGACTCTTGTCAAAGCGGAGGCATCTATAGGGTCCGAACTAGGGCATCAATGAGGATCAGAAGCTTGTTCAGCTAATTTCAGGGGGCAAAAGTCCCCTGTGCCAATCTCTTTGCTGAGTAGTAGTAGTATTATTAGGCTGTCTGTATATCCGCTTCATTTTTTTCCCGTTGTTTCTCATTTCCATGGATTGGCTCAGCTGCTTTAGTGCGATCTAGACAAATAAGCAGAGAGTCTCTCTCCAGCGAGGAACTAAAGGATGGTTAACAAGGCATTAAACGCTTTCAGCTACAGGCAGTCCTCAACTTATGACTGATTCGTTTAACGACCGTTCGAAGTTACGAAGAGCCTGAAAAAGGTGACTGACGACCAGCCCTCCCACGATTTGCTTAAGCCCGGGGGAAGAAAATCAAGCCGGACTCGCTTACCGACCACCCTACTTAGGGACGGATATTCTGGTTGTTAAAATCCTCTTCTTGAGCAAAATAGGACTCCTTGCTAATTCTCAGCTTGATTCTTCAATTTGTTTGAAAATTGTTGCTCTTTTTTTTCAAAAAAAGGAAAAAAAGTCTGCGTGCTAAAAAAGGAGAACCATTCTAAACTAAAAAATAAATCAAATTAAAATTAAAATACGGGGAGTCCTCAGCTTAACGACCGTCGTGGAGGCTCCAGATGGCGAAGCAAGAAACTTGTTGAGTGTGTTGTGCCCCATTTTTACGACTTTTCTCGCCACGTTCGTTAAGCCGAATCGCTGCCGTTGTGAAGTGAGCCACACGGCCGTTAAGTGAATCCGGCATTCCCCATTGAATCGGCTTGCCCGGAGGTCGCAAAAGGGGACACTAGAACCGTCGCGAGTACGAGTCCGTTGCCAAACATCTGAATATAAATGACGTGGCCATAGGAATGCCGCTACGGTTCTAAGTGTGAAACACGGTCCTAAGTCCCTTTTTTTCGGTGCGGTTGTAACTTCGAAACGGTCCCTAAGCGAACCGTCGTAAGTCGAGGATCAGCTGTAAATACAATTTTAAAAAAAAACGGAGAAAGGACACAAGGGGGGCCGGTCTCCCTTTCAGCCAAGTCAGGATTGCACAGCTTTGCACCCTTGCACAAAGCATCCAGTTCCTCCACCTTCCGAAGCACAAAGCGTCTTGCCCTGGAGCATATGCAAAGCGTTTTTATCCTCTGCCTTAACTCTGGCACCTCTGGAGCGCCAGGTTGCAACATTGGGAGGGGAGCTCCTTGAGCAATTTGCACTCGGGGCCTTTTCTGTTTGCGGAGACAAAGCAGGACCTGTTAGCCGGGATCGTGGGAAGCGGGGTGTGGATTCCCGCACCCCGTTTTTTTGACAGGAAGAGGCCAGGCCAGGCCCCGTGGGCAAGGCAGCGCCGTAGCCGAGCCTTCTAGCCGGCTTTTACTACAGCGTGAAAGATTTACACTGTCGTAGGTGTCAAAAGAGGTGTGGCCCCCACGCCGGTGCGAATGACAAAACTGGCCCGTCGAAGAAGGCAAAGAGGTGTTTCTGAGCATGCACAGAAGGCCGGTGCACGAGACAAAAACTGGAGAGCCGAGCTTGGCGTGTCGAGAATGCAACAGGAGAGGTGTTTCTGAGCATGCACAGAATGCTTTGGGCGTTTACACCGGTCTCTTTGGACTGCTGGAACCAAGTCCGTCTCAAGCTTGAGTCATAATGGAAGGGCCTTGTTGTCAATGGTTTGATCTCATCCGGCGTTTCTCCAGAGTGACAAATGAGCGCCCCATCCAGAAAAGGGGGGGCTGGACCCCCAAAACGGAGGCCTGCCTGTCTTGCAAACCAGTCCTTGAGCTCATCCTGAAATTCGGAGCGGTCCGGATGTTGTTTTCATCTCTTAACTCGTCTGGAGTTGAAAACAGGCCCGTGTTTTGCTTCCAGGGGAGACCAACCCATAGAATTCTTACCCAAGCAGCAGCAACTCTAAGCAGGAAGGGATATTCCCATCATGCTTTGCTCTCAGATGGGATGCTCTGGCTTGCCTGCCTGCCTGCCTGCTATCAATAGCAAGAGGGTCTTTCTCTCATCTCTCTCTCTCTCTCTCTCTCTCTCTCTCTCTCTCTCTCTCTCTCTCTCTCTCTCTGTCTCTCTCATCTATCTATTTTCTCTATCTATTTAATATCTCTCCTCTCTCTGTCTCTCTCTCTCTGTCTCTCTCTCTCTCTCTCTGGGTGTGTGTAAAATCTCCCTGTCACTCTTATCTGTCTGTCTGTCTAATCATCTATCTAGCTAATCTCTCTCTCATCTCTCTTTATCTAATCTCTCATTCCCTCTGTCACACTGTCTGTCTAGCTAACTACCTTCTATCTATATATCTACCTACCTACCTACCTGTCAATCTATATCATCTATCTAGCTAATCTCTCTTATCATCTTTCCATCTATTTATCTAATATCTATCTGTCTGTCTATCTAATCTCTATCGTCTCCCTCTGTGATTATCTGTCTATCTTTGTCTGTCTGTCTACCTACCTACCTACCTACCTATCTATATCATCTATCTAGCTAATCATTCTATTATCTCTCCATCTATTTAACTAATATCTATCTATCTATCTATCTATCTATCTATCTATCTATCTATCTATCTATCTATCTATCTATCTATCTATCTATCTATCTATCTCTATCATCCTATCATTCATTCAGTCTGTCTCTATCTATCCCAGGTGGACACAGTGCAACCTTCTGGAGCATTTGCAACATCCCGCTCTGTTTTCCCTCCGTGACAAGCTGCCCGCTGCAGCACCCACCCTGTGCCCGTCTCTGGCTGGCACGGGCTGCATCCTGTGTCTTTCCTCCCGCGTTCCTGTTCCTTTCTTCCTCCCTGCCAAAGCCTACCAGGAGGGGGGGGAGAGGGGGTGGTCCTGGGTCCCGGGCGCTGGGCGCTGTGCCTGGCCCGTTCTCCCCTGCAGTAGCCCTGCCAGCCTTCCCCTTTGCCCGCCCAGCTCCCCGACAGGATGATGGAAAGTGTCATCGCCGTAAAAGCTGCTCTAAAAACTCAGCCGTGCAGAAGCAAAGGATTCTCCGTTCTGCCTGGGGGCTTAACTCTTCCTCGGCCAAGCTACCACGGGCGTGGGGGTTTTGGGGGGGTGGCTCCAGTGAGCTTCCCACTGGGGGAGAGAGAGAGAGCAAGGCCCACAACGATTTTTTTTTTTTTGCTGTCCGTCCGTCCTTCGCTTCTCCGAGATAGATTGCCTCTGCAGGTGGAGGCTCGTCACCCAATATCCACCGGTGGGCATCTGCTCGCGATAAACAGGCTGGCATTTCGTTCTGAGGAATGCTTTAGGCCAGTGGTTCTCAACCTGTGGGTCGGGACCCCATTTGGGGTCGATCGACCATTTCATGGGGGTCGCCAAGCAAGGCTGTCCGCCATTTTTTTTGTCCGCCATTTTTTTGTCTGCCATTTTTTCCCCCTTTTCCGGCAGGTGCCTTACCTCCCTTGGGCTGGGCCAGCTGGTGGTCGGCCTGCTCCGTCTCTGCCACTTGCCAGCTACCCCTCGGCCGGCGCAGGGGGCGGAACCACGCATGCGTGGCGCTCCCGGGCAGGGAAAGTCCTCGACTTACGACCGGTTGGGTAGTCCTTGACTTACGACCGATTTAGTCCTCGACTTATGACCGGTTTAGTCCTCGACTTATGACCGGTTGGGGTCGCAGCATTAAAAAGGTTGAGAACCACTGCTTTGGGCTTTCTCCGAACCCGGTGCCAGGCCAAAGCGGTACTTTTTTTCCCCCCCAGCCCGAAATTCTGGGCCTTCATGGTTGCAAGATAATATTTTGCCATTTCATATTGTTGCAAATCCACGATTATCACAAACGTCATCGCAAGGGGGGAAATCGCGTGGGCCCGGGGACGTTGCGACTGTCGTAAATTCGAGTCAGTTGCCGTGCGTCTGAATTTCGGTCGGCTGCTGCGACGGTCGCTAAGTGTGAAAAACGGCCCTAAGGTGCTTTTCTCGGCGTCGTAACTTCGATCGGTCACTAAGCAAGCCGTTGTAAATCAAGGACTGTCCATACTGAGCGTTTCAGGCTGGGGAGCAGCCTACTGGCCTTATACGAAGGCGAGAGCCGTCCTTAAGAGTCTTGCTGCAGATTTGGCAGCCCAGACGGGCAAGACTTAAAAAGGGAACACAGCAGCCCTGCGAGGTAGGACAGTGGCGTCTGAAGCCGGGTGTCGGATCCTTCGCTTCTCATTGCCACAGTTCCCGTTTGCTCCCTTCCCCCAGCGCCGCTGCGGCAGTGTTTAAACGCAGGAACGGCAGCCAAACAACTCTCCAGCCACAGTGAATTATGGTGTCCTTTCGTACAACCGGCAAGTGCGCAGCACGTTGTACGGCAGAGCTGAGGCTAAGAAAGTCGAGGAGGGGGGGGGAAATGTTGGACCCCCCTTTGGAGGGAGGGGCTGTTCGGCGGACAGAGCCGTTTCCAAAATTCTCCCAAGCTCCCCGCAAGTTGCATCCGATGCAGACACAGTTCTGGAGTCGGAAAAAACAGGATAGTAGAGTTGGGAGGGACCTTGGAGATCTTCTAGTCCAACCCCCTGCTCAGAAGACAGAATAACAGACCTGGAAGGGACCTTGGAGGTCTTCTAGTCCAACCCCCTGCTCAGAATAACAGACATGGAAGGGACCTTGGAGGTCTTCTACACACACACATACATGTATATACAGATATACATACAGTTATATATATATATATACACATTTACATACAGATATATACACACATACATACACATATGTATACATACACATATATTTACATATATATGCACACATACACATATATGTATACATACACACATCTACACATACATGCACATATATGTATACAAACACACACAGAGCTATATAATATATAAAATTTAAAAAGGTTTGTTTCTTGAAATGCAAATTGGCAATAAAAGGCTTATGTGCTCCCACTTGTCCAAATTGGTTTAAGATTCTTCCCTGGCAGAGCCCCATTTGGGGGGGGGGGGCTTAATATTCTGAATAAACAGCGCCTTCGCGGGAAGAGACAGCTCTTTCCACTTAGAAAAAATCTTTAAGCATGCACAGAGGCATTTATCTCCATACAAATGGCTGTAATCCGTGCCGGATCGATCTTTTTCTCCCTGGTTTTTTTCCCTCTCTCTCTCTCTAATTACTTTTTTTTTTAATGCTCCCAGAATTTGCAAAAAACGCCAAAGACTGCCTTAGAGGGGAGGGAGGGGGTGGCCCTTTGCCTGGCCCTATTCCGCAGAGCCTGCCTTGCAGGACTGTTGTAAAACTAAATCATTGCGACCGCCTCTGGCCACGTGCAAAGTGTTTTCTCTTTCTCTTTGTTTCTTTTTTCTCTCTCTCTCTCTTTCTCTTTCTCTCTGTCCCATCTTCCCACTTGGCTCCCTCTCTTTCTCTCCCTCCTCGCCTCTCTGACATTGCTGCCTCTCCCTCTGGGCATGTACAGAGTGTTTTCCCTTCTCTTTCTCTCTTTTCTCTCTCATTCTCTTTCTCTTTGTTTCTTTCTTCTCTCTCTTTCTCTTTCTCTCTCTCTCTCTCTCTCTGTCCCATCTTCCCACTTGGCTCCCTCTCTTTCTCTCCCTCCTCGCCTGTCTGACATTGCTGCCTCTCCCTCTGGGCATGTACAGAGTGTTTTCCCTTCTCTTTCTCTCTTTTTTCTCTCATTCTCTTTCTCTCTCTTTGTTTCTTTCTTCTCTCTCTCTCTCTCTCTCTCTCTCTCTCTCTTTCTCTTTCTCTCTCTCTCTGTCCCATCTTCCCACTTGGCTGCCTCTCTTTCTCTCCCTCCTCGCCTCTCTGACATTGCTGCCTCTCCCTCTGGGCATGTACAGAGTGTTTCCCCCCCCCTCGCCGTTTGGTTCCTTTTCTAAGGCTTTTATCCTAACCCTTGCAGATTAAGAATGTGTGTGTCTGTGGTGGGGGGGAGAAATCTTGTTCTACAGAATGGCAAGCAGGCTTAACTTTGTGTTTTTCTCACTTCTGGTTGTCGGAGCGTTGCACGCTCGGCTCCCCCGTGGGAGAAGCGTCTCTCTAACCCTCCGCTTGATTATCGGGGCTGTTTACCAGCCTGTTTTGTGGTTTAATAAGCCCCATCGCAGGAGAGGCTCTCCTGGGGTCCGGGCCAAGCCCCAGCGGACACCCCCCCTAGAGGGAACCGACTGGGTGTTCCCCGCACACTTCGGCACCAAGCGACAACCGATTGCGCTGCTGGCGCGTTGCGAAAGCTCGCTGGAAATGTCTTTATACACCCTTATGCCGAGCAGGCCGAAATTCCACAGGAGATGTTTTCAGCCCCCCCCTCCGCCCGGTCCCCGTCCACAGCCTGTGTTTTTGGAAGGCAAGAGTCTCTTTGGGGTGGGGGGGGGAGAGAGGGAAGGATAGAACCTCCTTGAGTAGAGGCAGTCTACCTGCGCTCTCACCCAGCGTCATCAGGAGATGCAAGGCAAGGGTTTGTTTGTTTTTTTTATTGAAAATTTTTAAAATTTTTACAATATAACTCCCCACCTCCCTCATACTCCACCCTTCCCCACCCCCCTCCCTTCCCCCCGACTTCCCAGAGCTACACACAGGGTTTACAATACAATAATTATACTCTGTCTTAAATTATATTACCCTTAAGTTAACAATTCTATGACATCCTTTAGCGCTCTCCTAAACTAACATATTAAACATCATTATTACAAATTATTTAATTTTAATAAAATATACGACATTAACAATCACAAATTTACTCAAAAACCAAATGAAACTTTTTAGTTCCATATTTCTTCTCAATATAATCTATCCATCTTCTCCAAACCAATATATATCTTTCTTGTGAGTAATCCTTCACATAGGCTGAAATCTTAGCCATTTCTGCTAAATTTGAAACTTTAAATGCCCAATCTTCTATAGTAGGCAAACGATCTGTTTTCCAACAAGGGGTTTAAGGGTAGAATAGACCAGGTCTTTTCAACCTTTTCACCCATTGTACCACTTTTAGGATATGGCAACATCCAAGTACCACCAGTCGCCTAGCAAGGGGTTAAAAACTTGATGACCCCAAAAAAAGGGAAAAAAGTGATAAAGTACAGGTAGTCCTCGACTTACAACAGTTTGCTTAGTGACTGTTCGAAGTTACAATGGCACTGAAAAAAGTGCCCCCCAAGGCACAGCCGAGCAAGACGCCTGCCCGCCCGGCTGCGCTCTTCCTCCTGTCCGAGGTTTTCATTGTGAGCATTTCTGTTGAGGATTGGCAGCGGGGGTGGGGTGGGGGGTGTTTGGTTTTTATTCCCCCCCCCGTCTGCTGGGTGGTTGCAGCAGGTTTTGGTCACTTCACATGACCCTGGGACACTGTGACCGTCATAAATATGAATCAGTTGCCAAGCATCTGAATGTAAATCACAAGACCCTGGAGAGGCTGCAACATNTTTAATTTTAATAAAATATACTACATTAACAATCACAAATTTACTCAAAAACCAAATGAAACTTTTTAGTTCCATATTTCTTCTCAATATAATCTATCCATCTTCTCCAAACCAATATATATCTTTCTTGTGAGTAATCCTTCACATAGGCTGAAATCTTAGCCATTTCTGCTAAATTTGAAACTTTAAATGCCCAATCCTCTATAGTAGGCAAACGATCCGTTTTCCAACAAGGGGTTTAAGGGTAGACTAGAGCAGGGCTTTTCAACCTTTTCACCCATTGTACCACTTTTAGGATATGGCAACATCCAAGTACCACCAGTCGCCTAGCAAGGGGTCAAAAACTTGATGACCCCCAAAAAAGGGAAAAAAGTGATAAAGTACAGGTAGTCCTCGACTTACAACAGTTTGCTTAGTGACTGTTCGAAGTTACAATGGCACTGAAAAAAGTGCCCCCCAAGGCACAGCCGAGCAAGACACCTGCCTGCCCGCCCGGCCGCGCTCTTCCTCCTGTCCGAGGTTTTCATTGTTGTGAGCATTTCTGTTGAGGATTGGCAGTGGGGGTGGAGTGGGGGGTGTTTGGTTTTTATTCCCCCCGTCTGCTGGGTGGTTGCAGCAGGTTTTGGTCACTTCACATGACCCTGGGACACTGCGACCGTCATAAATACGATATGAATCAGTTGCCAAGCCTCTGAATGTAAATCACAAGACCCTGGAGAGGCTGCAACATTCCAGCTGATCGGCGCTTCTTCTGGGCTCAGCAGAAGCGCCAGGATCAGTGCAGAGCTCCAGCTGGATCCTGGCGCTGATCCTGGCACTTCCACTGAGCCCTGACAGCCCCGAAGAAGCGCCGATCAGCTGGAAAGCGGCACTGATCCTGGCGCTTCCGCTGAGCCCTGACAGCCCTGCAGCTCCAGCCGTCTCTCGCTCAGGCTTGTGCGGTGCTGCCACCGGTTCAGCTCATTCCCCTCTCACACTACCACGTTTCTAGGATGGTCGCGTACCACCTGCCAGGTGCCAATGTACTACAGGTGGTACCCGTACCACTGGTTGAAAAGCCCTGGAATAGAGCCTCTTCAAGCAGAGGCAGTCTACCTGCGCTTTCCCAGCATCAGCAGGAGGACCCAAGTCAGGTCTTCTTAGGAGAGGAAAATGGAGCCTCCTGAAGCAGAGGCAGTCTACCTGCGCTTTCCCAGCCAGAGGGCAAAAGGCGAAACAAGCATCTCTTTTAGCTGGTTTATTTTCATTTAAAAGGGAATATTTCTCTCAATTTAGAGATAAGTTTTCTCTTCCGGATTAGGGGAGGGGGTGTTGGGGTGACACCCCCCCCCCGTTCCTTTCGCCCTTACCTATTCAAAATTGCCAACAAGATTTGGGGAGGAAGGAAGAGAAAAAGGAGAAGGAAAAATAAATAAATAAGCTGAAGCGGTTCCCTTCGCCGTTCAAAGCAAAATAAAACCTAATAAAATAAATTAAATCGGGAGCCGAATGGCCGAATTCCTTTGAGCTTAATTTCCTTTGCTAAGTGAGACAGACTCCTGATTTACTAATTATTTTCTGATATATTTTTTTTCCTTCCCTCCCTTTGGGGGCGCTAAGGGCCGAGCTGGGTTGCTCCATCTCAGAAAACCGTGGTTTGCTGAATAAGCCACCATTGGTGCCCAGCGGGTCTCAGGAGGCTGAAAAAAAAATTCTAAGAGCTTGCAAATCCAGTTCAGCCTCGCTTGAAAAAGGGGCTGATGTTTTATCGGTCCTTTTTATTTATATATTGATTACGGTTCGTGGCACAGTCAGCCAGATGTTGAGGCTGGATTTGGCATTTTTGTCCACCTCTCCAGACCCTCCCAAGGACCTGGGATGGGCAGATGTTTTGATGGTGTTAAACGTCTTGAAGGATTTAAGCTGCTCCAAGTCAAGCTGCCTTTTGCAATTGACCGATGGGGATTTTTGTCAATGCCGAAGGGGTTCAATTGCTATTATTGTGGTCTGTCACACAGTCAGCCAGATGTTTAGACTGGATCTGGCATTTTTGTCCGGCCTTTCCCAAGGACCCGGGATAGGCAGAGGTTGTGGTTTGATGTTGTTAGAGGTGTTGTCGTAGGATTTAAACCGTTCCGAGTCAAGCTGCCTTTTGCAATTGACCGATGGGGATTTTGTCAGTGCCGAAGG
>NW_015388962.1:289161-292166 GCF_001527695.2 Protobothrops mucrosquamatus
TTGCTATTATTGTGGTCTGTCACACAGTCAGCCAGATGTTTAGACTGGATCTGGCATTTTTGTCCGGCCTTTCCCAAGGACCCGGGATAGGCAGAGGTTGTGGTTTGATGTTGTTAGAGGTGTTGTCGTAGGATTTAAACCGTTCCGAGTCAAGCTGCCTTTTGCAATTGACCGATGGGGATTTTGTCAGTGCCGAAGGGGTTCAAGGGGTGCCCCAGATGTTTTGGGATTGCACCCAAAGTGCCTATCACTATCACTATGGCTGTCCAATCTCTTCTTTAAAACTTCCAGTATTGGAGCATTCACCGCTTCTGGAGGCAGGTTGTTCCACTGGTTAATTGTTCTGACTGTCAGGAAGTTTCTCCTTAGTTCTAGGTTGTGTCTCTCCTTGGTTAGTTTCCACCCGTTGCTTCTTGTCCTGCCTTCAGGCGCTTTGGAGAATAGCTTGACTCCCTCTTCTTTGGGGCAGCCCCTGAGATATTGGAAGACTTGCTATCATGTCCCCCCTCGTCCTTCTCTTCTACTAGACATACCCAATTCCAGCAACCGTTCCTTATATGGTTTGGCCTCCAGTCCCCTGATCATCTTTGTTGCTCTTCTCTGCACTCTTTCCAGAGTCTCAACCTCTTTTTTATATCGTGGTGACCCAAACTGGATTTAAATGCAGCCAGGCCGAGCCGAGCCGTAAAGCTGGGTTTTGCAAGCCACGATGCCCCGTGGCCCCAAGCTACCCAACCATGGCTTGACGGTGCCAACGGAGGCAGGATCTGACTCACTCGGCTTGCGTTTTTTTAACCGCGGGCCGCTCGCCAAGCGAGGGTCCGTCCAGGCTTGTCAGAGACCAAACATCCCCAGGAATTTTTCCAGCCGTGAATTCTCAGCTTGGTGGGAAGAGCTGGCATGTTCCAGAAAAGTTGGCATGGCAGATGCTTCGGGAGAAGAACGGGAATGACTGCAGGCAGATCCGGAGCAGGGCGAATCACCCTCCCAATTTGGGCCATCTTATCTCCTTCCAGCCACGGGAAAAACAACGCCCCCACGCTCAAGAGTCTTTTCCAATTTTTATTTTTATTTTTTTTTACAATTCCGAGGCGGCAGATGGCAAAAACTGGTTTTTTTTCCTTGGAGATCGTCTGGATGCAGTGCCTCGCCAAGAAACCTAGCTGGAGAAGAAGGCTCAAACACCCTCCCCCCCCCCCAAAAAAAACCAGCTTCTGAGCATGAACAGAGGGCCTTTTGAACCTTTGGCTGGAAATCTCCTGCAGCAGGAAAAAACCCTCTCTGTTCTCCAGGTTGTGATACGCCGGGATGTCCCGGCACGCAAGGAAAACTGACGGGGCAGGATGAGGAAAGGGAGGGAAAAAAAATAAACGAGGCCCTTTTCGCGTGGTTCAGAAGTCACGGCGGTTGTCGGTTTGGGCTTTTTCTCGCCGTTTCCAAGGAGTTACACAGGTTTTTAAAAATGTTCTCCGTGTTGTGGTCGCATTTTTGCGAAGCGCGCACGTTCTGCAGTTTTGCAAGGTGGTTTTTTTTTTTAGGCAACCTGACAAGAGGTTGGAGAAGGGGAAGGAAGAGAGAGAGAATCTTATATTATTCTATTTTATTTTTTTATAACCTCAATGCACCATTGCAGATGTCGCCGCGCTGCCTTTCATTTGCGCTGCGGCGTTGTCCCTGGCTTTTGCACGGAAGCTAATTAATTGGCGAGCCTTGGGCTCGGCGTGTGTGCCTGTGTGTGTGTGTCAGTGTGTCAGCAGGCCACGTCTCAGGCTGTCACAATTATCAAAGCGGACCCCGATTAGGCCCGGCGGGGAGCAGATCAGAGCTGGCTTGTGACACAGGATCAGCCTAATGGAGGCTCTCGAGAGACACCCGGAATTGGGCAACGGGATTAGCGGCGGTATAGAAGCGGGAAAAAGGGGGGGGAGCAGCGCTCCTGGCTATCTGGACCCCCGCCAGCGAGCGTGCAAAAGCCGGCAGCATCCAGCAGCAGCCCAGCATCCTCTGGAATTGCAGGGCCCATCATCCCCGGCCCACGAGCCGGGTTCCCGTGAAATTGCCTTGCAGGGTTGAAGCTGGAACAACAAGCCCGTAAATGAGATTTTTGTGGGCTGGCCTGAGAATTAAAATAGAAGGATGGTGGGGAGGGATGAATAAGATACTATTTTGTGACGGGGGTGTCTTTGCTGGCTGGTTTTTTTTTTAGTTTTTCGGAGGAAGGAAGGAAGGAAGGAAGGAAGGAAGGAAGGAAGGAAGGAAGGAAGTGGATAGGGAGGAGTATTGGGTGAAAAGGAAAGAGAGGAAGAAAAGTGGAAGGAAGGAAGGGAGGAGGAGTGCGTGAGAAGAAGGAAAGAAAAACAGGAAGGAAGGGTAGGAAGGAGGAGTGGATGAGAAGGAGAAGAAAATGAAGGCAGGATGGATAGGGAGGAGGAATGGGTAAAAAAAGGAAAGAAAGAAAGAAAACATGAAGGAGGAGTGGATGAGAAGGAGAAGGAAAGAAAGGTGTAGGAAGGAAGGGAAGAAAGAAAAAGGAAGAAAGAGAAAGAATGAAAGAAAGAAAGAAAGAGAAAGAAAGAAAGAAAGAAAGAAAAGAAAAGAAAAGGGGAAGGAAGTGCTACCTCAGCGGAGGAAAAAGCAGCAGGAGGGTAGAGGAAAACTGCCTACCCCAGGATATCTCCTCCAGATTCTATCTCCCCCCCCCCAATTGCCTGCTTTTTCTCCGGAGCCCACTTGCCTTAATTGCCTTGCCAAGATTGCAATTAGTACCTCTTGACTCTCTGAGCGTCTTTGGGCTGCTTCTTCTTCAGCCGTCCCTGCTGGGAAGGAGGCTGGCGTCCTCCTGAGCCCCAAATCCCACTAGTCCTCTTCGAGGCAGCCCTGGGGGGCCAGAGAAGCCGTTCCCTCGGTGGGGGCAAGGCAAAGAGGCCAGCTTTGCAAACCTGGGAGGAGAAAAATCGGGTTTCTGAACGTGAAGCCGCTTCGGCAGGTGCTAAGCGATAGCTTGG
>NW_015388962.1:292589-299332 GCF_001527695.2 Protobothrops mucrosquamatus
GATCCTAAGTCCCTTTTTTCAGTGCCGCTGTAACTTCGCTCACTAAACGAACCGTTGCAAACCTGTACACAAAGGTGCGGCTGTTTGTTGCGTTGCTTTTTCTCTCTTTTACCTCGCTAGGTACCGAAACAGCTTTAGAGCAGAAGCGTTTGCAATAAAAAGATTATTTGGGGGGGTCTTTTTCTTTTAAAATTCCATCCGAAAACACGTACCGCGGTAAACAGAAGGAACGGCCACATTGAAACAGCAACGGGGGGTCGCCTGCCAAAAATCCGGCGAAAAATAAAACAAACTGTTCCTGAATTGACAATGAGGAAGGAGGGAGGGAGGAAAGGAAGGAAGGAAGAAGAGAACATGGTTGAATCATAGTTTACCAAGCGGGCTTGTCCAGGGCCTTGAGGCTTTTCACCATGGGCTGAAACCCCCTTTGGGGAGACCAAAATTAAATCCCCTTAGATCGGTGGGATGCCCAATTCATTTAAATTCTACCATTGAGGTAGTCCTCGACTTACGACGGGTTGCTTAGCAACCATCCAAAGTCACAAGGCCCTTCCCAAGACGGTCACATGACCAAAAATCGGTCACTCGGCTGCATTTATGGGGGGTTGTGGTGTTTTAAGGCAGGGCGGGTCGCCAACCTCAGCCCACTTTAAGACTTGTGGACTCCAATTCCCAGAATTCCTCAGCCAGCTAAGTTTAAGACTTGTGGACTCCAATTCCCAGAATTCCTCATGGCTGAGGAATTCTGGGAGTTGGAGTCCACGAGTCTTAAAATTGCCGAGGTTGGAGACCCCTGTGACACTGAACAAGGAACAAAGTTCAGCGCCGAACATCCTCACAGTCCTTCTGAAGCATGGTGCCTGTTCAAACCTGGTGCTGGCCCTTAGGTTTCTAGTCCTCAAGACACAGGGATTGGAGTCGGGTGCACGTGTGAGGCAAGGCCAGGCAGAAATGCTGAAAGCCCCTCGCGGAGAGGAATAAATTGGATTTTTTGTGTGTGTGTGCGCGCTTCCCAAGAATTGTGCCCCGTGGCCAAGTTTTAAACCAGGGAAGTAAACATTCTGAAATAAATAAACAGCATGGAAAACGACACCTCGGTAGTCTAAATTCCACATATACCTTTATTGCACATAATTGCAGGCACGGATAGAAATTGCACGTAGGTGCTTATTGCACATGTGTGTGTGTGCGTGTGTTTGCGCCGTAAGCAAATTCAGCAAAGTAAATATGTCGAGGCAAACCTCACGGTCACCAATGTGGGCAGGCGAGAAATCTCGCCCGCTCTTCTGGAAGACGGATCCGGGCCCGGGTGTCATCGGGTGGTGAAGGCTTCGCCAACCTTGTGGCTACTTGGAGCAAGAAGACTGGAGACTGCTGTCCAGTCCAATTTAAGGAGCTGTCCATCACCAAGAGGGGGGGAATTGGAGGGACCCCTGGCGGGAGGAGAATCGCTGATGTCATTTCAAGCAAGGACATTCCGGAGCGAAGTTGGGTGTCTATTTGGATAAATGGATGATAAAGTAGTGGAGGGTTTTTTTCTTTCCTACCCCCCTCCCCAATAAATACACCAGGCTTGGACAAAGAGTTGTGTAGGTCAGCCTGGCTGAGACGGGATTCTTCCAGAAAGGATAAATAAGGAAATGATAAATTCCTCCCTCCCTTTCTTTTCTTTCTTTTCTTTTCTTTTCTTTTCTTTCTTTCTTTCTTTCTTTCTTTCTTTCTTTCTTTCTTTCTTTCTTTCTTTCTTTCTTTCTTTCTTTCTTTCTTTCTTTCTTTCTTTCCTTCCTTCCTTCCTTCCTTCCTTCCTTCCTTCCTTCCTTCCTTCCTTCCTTCCTTCTTTCTTTCTTTCTTTCTTTCTGTTTACCTTCCTCTCTTCCTTCCTTCCTTTCCCTCTTCCTTTTCACCCACTCCCTTCCTTCCTTCCTTTCTTCCTTTCTGCATCTCTTTCTTTCCTCCTTTTTGCCAACTCCTCCTTATCCACGTTTTTCCTCCCTCCCTCCCTTCCCCTGCTTCTCCTTCTCATCCACACCTTTCTTCCATTTTTCCTTCTCCATCTCGCCTACTTCCCCTTCCTTCCTTTGTCAACGCTGCAAATGCTGTATATTCTTGCTTTGACAATAGGCAGAACTGTCTGGTATTTTTATAGTTTAAATCAGGCAACAGGGAAAGGGGAGGAGAATATGGAAAGCCCGGGAAAAAGAAACCGGAAGTAAATCATCTTCCAAGTTAATTGGAAGATGTGAACCATGACCCCAAAATAGGGGAGGGAAAAATGCCTGGAATGTATGTGCAACGGAAAAGAATCTCAGATCTAAGCATTTCCACCATGCCGTACCGACGTCTCTGTAACCTTAATAAATGCTCTTAGGATAAAAATATGCCTGAAAGTCCTTTTAAGTGTTTCGTTAATCAGACACATGACACCCCTCCTCACCCACTCCTTCCGTCCTTCCCCCCCTTCTTCCTCCTCCCCTCTCCTTTTTCTTTAATTTCTCCTTGCAATCTATCTTTCCGGGATGGGGGGGGCAGGGGAGAAACACACTCCGTACATGCACAGATAACCGTGTTGAGAAACTCCTTGTAGGAAGCTCCTTCCTCAGCCTAACTCCACCTGGGTCTTCCCAAGGTAACTTTCTCCTCCTCCTCCTCCTTCAGCTTACGGCGAGAGGGTTACACAGTCCAGGTGAACGTCAACGACTACCTGGACATCTACTGCCCCCATTACAACATCTCGGTGCCCGAGGGGCGCATGGAACAGTACATCCTCTACATGGTGAACCTGAAGGGGTACCAGGCGTGCAACATCAGCCTAGGCTCCAAACGCTGGGAATGCAACCGGCCTCGCGCCCCACACAGCCCCATCAAGTTCTCGGAGAAGTTTCAGCGTTACAGTGCCTTCTCGCTGGGTTATGAATTCCACGCTGGACAGGAATACTACTACATCTGTGAGTTGGGAGCCTTGGTCTCCTTTGCCCTAACCGTTCATTGGTGGGATGTGTTTTTCCTTTGAGTTACATTCCAAAAACTTATAAGTATCCTGTTGTTGATGCCCGGAAGGAAATTTACCTCCCCTTATGAAAAGGTAAAGAGTGTCCAGTCATGTCCAACACTAGGGGGCAGTGTTCTCCTCCCTTTCTTGGCCAAGGGAGCCAGCATTGTCTGTAGACCAGGGGTCCCCAACCCCTGGTCCATGGACCAATACTGGGCTGTGGCACGCCAGCACAAATAAGCAAAGCCCCATCCGCGAGATGCAGGCAGCACACAAAACCACGCACCCTCCAGTCCGTGGAAAAACCTCTTCGCGGAACCGGTCCCTGGCGCCCAAAAGGTTGTGGACCTCTGCTATAGACAATGTCCGTGGTCACGTGGCCAGCAGGACTATATACCAAAGGCATACAGAACGCTGTTTCCTCCCCGCCGAGGTGATACCTATTTATCTACTCGCATTTGCACTGCTTTCAAACTGGTAGGTGGACAGGAGCTGGAGCAAGGAACGGGAGCTCACCCCGTCGCAAGGTGCTCGGGTCTGGAACCCGGACTGTCGGCTTTCCAGCCGACGAGCCCAGCCTCTTTGACGAATTCGTGCAAAATGGGTTGATCAGGGTTTATCGGTCATGAAGACTCCACGTTACATCCTAGATTCAGGCCTCGTCGTTCCAGACACCCGTTAAGGCGTAACGATGTCCTGGGAGATGCGTCTGTCTTGAGCATCCCCAGTGGGAGAAATCGAACGCCAAATTAAAAGGGTTTCCCCCCCCCAGGACCACAGGCTAATGTCTTGTCTATAACAGTTTGTTGACCATAGAATGATGGTTTAATTCAGGATAAGGGGCTTCATATAGGCTGAATTCAGACAACCCACTCCCTCAAAATGCAAAACTAAACTAGGATTTAATTCTTGTGCAGTTTAGTTAAGGCTCAGCTAAGCAGGAAAATATGGTTTTGGTCCACTAGGGGGAGCCCTTGACCAAGCCATCTTTAGGCTTCTGAGGCCTAGCCGGCCTTTATCCAATCCTCAAGTTTTGGCGATTTAAATTTATTATAAAGTGAATTTTATTTCTTTTCCTCACAAAAACATTTGCAGTTGGGGGGGGGGGGTGACGACTTTTTAAGGGGTGCCAAGAGGCTTAGCTCCCACATTTTAGGGTCCAGTTTGATTGGTTCATTTAACAACCGCAGCAAGACAGGTCCACCATTCACTGGAAACGCCGCCTTGCTTAGGAGCAGAATTTTTGCTCCTAACGATGGTCGTAAACCGAGGACTACCTGAAGATGGATCAATCTGGGCCGTTTGGGTGGATTTCCCAAAAAAAGCAAATAGCAGGTCCAGTTTTAGAGCCGAGGCCAAATTCTACCCTGTGGCAAATGTATCTCTGTTTCTCATCCCCACAGCCCTGCGAGGTAGGGCAGGCTGCTCACATTGCATTTTTGAATGGCATACAGGTAATCCTCAACTTACCACCACAACTGAGGCAATAATTTCCATTGCTAAGGGAGTTTTGTCCCGTTTTACAATCTTTCCTTGCCATCTTGGTTAGGGCAATCCCTGCCGTGGTTTAATTAGGAAGCACAGTTTTTAAGTGAATCTGGATTCCCCATTGGCTGGTCAGAAGCTCTCAAAAAAGGGATCCTGTGGCCTCCCGGGACGCTGCAACTGTCATAAATATGAATCGGGGTCCGACTTTTGATCCCGTGACCCTGGGGGAGGCTGCAAGGGTTGTAAGTGTGGAAAACACGGTCCTAAGTCCCTTTTTGCAAAACAGTCACTGAAGGAACAGTTGTAAACCGAGGACGACCTATTTTTAAATGCACTTTTTTTCCCAGCACTGTCAAATGAACAAGCTGTAAGTTGAGGACAGTCCGCCTTGTCATATAAGCTGACAATTCGGGGAATCACAGCAACCCACAGGCAGGACGCCGCCTCCAATTCTCTCCTTGCTTATTATTATTATTATTATTTTTCCCAGCCACTCCGATGCATAATCACCACCGGTCCTGCTTGCGAATGAAGGTTTTCGTCTGCTGCCGTTCCCGTGAGTGACCTCCATTTTCCTTCCTCCGTTTTCCCCTCCTGGTGCAAAGACTTTTCCATATCTGTTTCTACAGAATTCAGCCCGCCCACCCACCCGCCCTTGAGAAATTGCGGGCCGTCCTTTGGTCCTTTCCCAATCCAAGCTGCTAGTCCTCGTGAGGGCTGAGATTTCTCCCCTTCCGTTATTACAAGTCATTTTATCTTTGCCTCCTTCCATTTTGGCTTCCCCAACTAATTGAAATCAAGATGCAAAATTTACGTCACCTGTTGCTGAATCACCACGCCTGTAGTCGGGGCCTGGGGCTGGGGGGAGGAAGGGGCTGCCAAAAATTTTGGGGGGCAGTCCTCTCTAGTAACCCATCACCACCCCTGGAAGTAATGCCTTCCCCCCCCTCTCCTGCCCACAGCGCCGTTTTCTGGGGACAGAGCAATATCAACTCTTCCGCCGTTCACTATAGGGCCCGAAGTGAAGATTGAGGATCTGGGTGAGTGTCCACCTACCTTTGCCCGGGAAAGTGGGGTGGCGGGCCTGGGGACACCCCCTCCCCGTCCAAAATGTAGCATCCTGCCTCCCTGTGGATTGGGTCTCTTGCTGGAAGAGGCTCAGGATTCTCCCAAATTCTGGAGGCCGTTGAGGATGGGTCTAGGACAGTTCGCCGTGGCCAAATCACTACGGCCACCTCCGCCACGGAACAATTCAACACTCTTTTAACGGAATATCAGAGTTGGAAGGGACCTGGAAAGTCTTCTAGTCCAGGGGTGTCCCCAAACCCCGGTCCGTGGACTGGTCCCGGGCCGCGGCATGCCAGCAACCGGTCCACACAAACAAGCAAAGCCCCATCCGTGGGATGAAGGCAGCACACGAAACCACGTACCCTCCGGTCCGCAGAACAATCTCTTTCCAGCGAACCGGTCCCTGTTGTCCCAAAAGTTGGGGACCTCTGTTCTAGTCCAACCAGGAGACCCTACACCTGGCTGTCCAGTCTCTTCTTAAAAACCTCCGGCGTCGGAGCAAACACGACTTTCTGCCACGGTTTCGTTCAGTTATTATCGGGGATCCCGTTTTTGTTGAGAAATCGCAACTCTCGTAGCTCTGGGTCGACTATTATTATTATTATTTTGGCCACGGTTCCGTGGGAATTCATTTCACTTTTGTGTTTGTTGAATTGTCCTGCGGCGTTGGGATGCCTGTAGTGAGTTGTCCCCTTCCGCTCGGGGCCGGCGGACCCTCGTCACTGGCGCTCGTTCTCTGCGGCACCCGATTGAGAAACAGCGTTTTGAGCAGGATTGAGCAGGGGAAGAGGGCACATCTTACACTTCCACCTCTGGGTTTTTTCCCTCTTACCACTTTTTAATCCTCTCTCCCTCTTCTCTCTCTCCTCCCTCTCCCCCCCCCCCCCCGAAATACAGATCATTTTAACCCGGAGATGCCCAAACTGGAGAAAAGCATCAGCGGAACCAGTCCGAAATGGGAACAGTTGCCTTTAGCCTTGGCGGTGGCTTTCTTCCTTATGATTCTCCTGGCCTCCTAGCTGTGTGGATTGCAGGAGGAGGAGGGGGCCAGCAGTAGTCCCCTCCCCACATCGGCCCGGTCTCCTCCCCAAGGTTTCCTTGGCTGTTGGTTGGCGGACAGAGAGAAACAAGCAAAGTATATTAACCACGAAATTCCAAGAGGGAGACACTTGAGACGGCACACGGCTGGGTGGGAAGT
>NW_015388962.1:299853-301606 GCF_001527695.2 Protobothrops mucrosquamatus
GGGGGGGGTCCCCGGTGGTTAAAAAAAAGGGCCGGCCAAATCCATGGGGGGGTCAAAAGAAGAAGAAAAAAGAAACGGGGGAGGGAGGGGGTTGAAAAAAAAGAAGAAGATTTCTCTCTACCTGTACATGCGTCGGTTGGTTTTATTATTATTATTATTATTGTTCTTATTTTTCTCTCTCTCTGAACTTTTGGGTTTGGGTTTGATTTGGGTTTCTTCCCCCCGAGAACTTTGGCTCGTGGTTTTCATATACTTCCTCTTAGTCTATTAAAAAAAAAAAAATTTAAATAAAAGGCAAAGAAAAAGAGAAGAAAAAAACGACAACAGACTTGTCTTCTTTCCTTTCTTTCCGCCCTGGGGGTGTGTGTCTTTTCTAAGTTGGCTAGTTATAGATTTGGCTGATGGATTGAGGATTTGAGAGGGTGGGAAAATGGGGAGAGGGTGGGCTTTTTCCATGTCTCTTCCTCTTCTTTCTCCTTTCCTTCTTTCTCTTCATTTCCTCTTTCTCCCTCCATCTTCCTCTTCCCCTTTCCCTTCTTTTGTACCTTCCCTTCTCTTTCCACTTCCTCTTCCTTCCCCTTCTTTCTTTTCTTCCCCTTCTTCCTGTTCCTGCTCCATTTCTACCTCTTCCTTCCCTTCCTTCCTCCTTTTCTCATTCCTCTCTCTCCTTTTTCCTCCTTGCTTCTTTCTTCCTCTTCCTCCTTCTCCTTCCCTCCTTCCTCCTTTTCTCTTTTTTTCCTTCTTCCTTTCCTTCCTTCCTCCCCCCCTTCAAACCTAAGCCCCTTCAGATTCCAAACCCCATCATCCCCAACCGTGGCTGGCTGCCTTTGATGAGATTCAAAACCCTGGCGGAGTCAAACCCCCGGTCCACCAATAACAAACCACCTTGTGTTCCATGCAGGTTTATTTTCTCTGCCTTGGAGTTAAAGGCTAGCTTGGTCTCCAGAGCCCAGCCGAGATGGCAGCCAGGCAAACCAGCAATGGGGGGGGGAGGGGGGAACCCCACTCTTTATCTCCCCTCTGGAGCCCTGGAAGGGCTGAACTCCCGCAAAGTCCCATCTCTCCAGCACAGAATCGATAAATCTTCCATATGAGGCAGAGAAGCCTACAGGGCTTGCCAAGTTGGCTCGGCCACGTCGGAGGTGTCAATCTGATCTAGATTCGTTTCGGTCCAGAGTTCAGGATCCAGGCTGAGTTGGTTTTCATCTCCTTTTAACAGGAGGGAAAATGAAGGCCGTTTAGCTCATGTAATCTGATTATGTGCTGCGCGCAGAATAAATTGCCTCCCCCCACCCCAGAACAGAAGAAAGTACATGCAAGCTGGTAAACAAGCATTCTGATGCTGGAGAGCAGGAACGGTCTGAAAATCCCTGGTATGTCTGATTATTCACTGCTTAATTGGAAGAAACATGTCAAAACCCGACAATTGCCTCCCAATTCTTTTTTCCCCTCCCCAGTTCCATTTACAGATAATGCTCGACTTAAACGACTATCTGTTTAGTGACCGAAGTTGCAACGGCACTTTAGAAAGCGACCTATTATTCTATTCTGCTCTATTCTATTCTACTTTCTGTTCTATATTCTGTTCTATTCTGTTCTTCTGTTCTACATTCTATTTTATTATTCTATCCTATTCTACATTCTGTCCGATATTCTTTCTATTCTATCCTGTTATTCTATTCTATTCTATTGTACATTCTATTCTATTCTGTTCTTCTATTCTACCTCCTGTTCTATATTCTGTTTTATTCTG
>NW_015388962.1:301963-331691 GCF_001527695.2 Protobothrops mucrosquamatus
TGTACATTCTATTCTATTCTGTTCTTCTATTCTACCTCCTGTTCTATATTCTGTTTTATTCTGTTCTTCTATTCTATTCTACCTCCTGTTCTACTGTATGTTCTGTTTTATTCTGTTCTTCTATTCTATTCTACATTCTGTTCTACATTCTATTCTATTATTCTATTCTACATTCTTTTCTATATTCTGCTCCATTCCATTCCACCTATCCTATCCTATCCTATCCTATTCTATTCCTTTTTCTATTCTATTCTATTCTTTCATAATTCTATTCTATTCTTTCATTATTCTGTTCTATTCTATTCTATTCTATTCTTTCCTTATTCTATTCTATTCTACATTTCTCTATTCTCTATTCTATTCTATTCTATTCTTTCCTAATTCTATTCATTCTTTATTCTATTCTATTCTATTCCTAATTCTATTCATTCCTTATTCTATTCTATTCTATTCTATTCATTCCTTATTCTATTCTATTCTATTCCTAATTCTATTCATTCCCTATTCTATTCTATTCTATTCTATTCTATTCTACCTCCTGTTTTATTCTGTTCTATTCTATTCTACCTCCTGTTCTACATTCTATTCTATTATTCTATTCTACATTCTGTTCTATATTCTGTTCCATTCCATTCCACCTATCCTATCCTATTCTATTCTATTCCTTTTTCTATTCTATTCTATTCTTTCATAATTCTATTCTATTCTTTCATTATTCTGTTCTGTTCTATTCTTTCCATATTCTATTCTATTCCATATTTTCTCTATTCTATTCTATTCTATTCTATTCTATTCTATTCTATTCTATTCTATTCTATTCTATTCTATTCTATTCTATTCTATTCTGCCTGGTTTCACCTAACCTACATGGGGACTTTGGGTTTTTCCTGCCTAAGCGCTTACGCTAGTTCCCCTCTGCTCCGGATGACAGACGGCTGCGAGGGTGGGAGAGATGACATGGGTGGTGGTGACGGATATGTCTCCGCTCAGGTTGTGACCCAGCTGGAAACCGGGGTTCCCGACACAATTCTCCTAGAAATCAAAACAGCACATCACCTTTTTTCCCCGGGCTGGCTGGTGATTCACAAGCAGTCTGGACCGGTCTGGGATGGTTCATCCCTAACCTTTTGCACCAAAGCAGGGAGACAAAGGGGAAGGGGGGGTGTTTTGCAGCCGCCCACCTGCCTTTGCAAATCTGACATGTCTCCCAGGCGTTTTTGTGGCTGATGCAATTTATATTCCGACTCCTCGGCCTTTTTGCCTCGTCTCGAAAGGGTTCCTGCTTCCCTCTTGACTTGGCCAGCCCAGAAGGTCGCAAAAGGGGGATCCACGCCACCGTCGTAAAGACGAGTCAGTTGCCCAGCGTCTGAATTTTGATCCCGTGACCACGGGGGAATGCTGCAAACGGTCATTAAGTGTGAAAACCGGCGCTACGTTGCTTTTTCCGGTGCCGTGGTAACTTTGAACGGTCACTAAATGAACTGTCGTTAAGCGAGGACTACCTGGACCGTGTGTTCCACAGGCAGGTAGGCTGCTTTCGTTTAGGGACTGTTCGAAGTTAGGGCGGCACCTTAAAAAAAAACGGACTCGGGACCATTTTTTTCACTCTTAACGACCGTTGCAGCATCCCCCTGGTCACGGGATCAAAATCGGGGAACGTGGCAAACTGTTGTGTACTTGAACGACAGTTGCAATATCCTGTGGGGGGGGGGGTGTCACATGATTTCCCCTCGTTTTGTGACTTTCCCAGCCGGCTTCCGATAAGCAAAAAAGTCAAAAGGGATGCCGGATTCATTACATGACCATGCGGTCGATTTAACAACTGGAGCGATTCGCTGGGCGACAAAAGTTTGTAAAAAATCAGGCACGACTCCCTTAAGGACCCGCCTCGCTTAGCGACAGGAGGCCCCCAATAAGATGCAAGGAATGCAAGGGAGAAACGGAGGCCTGGAGCAGAAAAAGTCCTGTTCACCCCCCAGGGGCGTGGGAAGTGGGGGGGGGGAAGCCGCAATTCGAACCCAAGGCTTGTGTTTCCCCTCTCTTAAAACGGAGATGTTATTAGATTTGGAGAACCAAGCGACTACCCACAGGTGCAAGTTCCAACGCGCCCAGGGTTGGCAGAAGCTGGCAAACTGGTTGAACTGGTCTTGAGGATAGATAACCAAGCACAGACGGCAAAGTGGGGGTGGCGAGGTCTCTTTTCGGCCTCCCCCCCCTCAACAATGCAAGATTTGGGGCGATCTAGCCACCCCGTTGGCAAACTCCAAAGTGCCCAGTTTGAACCCCGGATGGAAAAGTCAGCTGGTGGCCCAAATAAACCCTGAATTTGGGTTGGGGGGAGGCTGCCAATAAGAATTTGTGGGGCAAAGGGAGAAACAAAGCAGGACCCCCATTTCTGCCTCCCCCTCCAGGAATCTTCCAAGAATGGAAGTTTTTAAGAAGAGACTGGACAGCCATTTGTCTGAAATGGGACAGGGTTTCCTGCCTGAGCAGGGGGTTGGACTAGATGACCTCCAAGGTCCCTTCCAACTCTGTGATTCTATTATTCTGCTATTCTTTTTTCCTTCCTTCCCTCTCTCACTCACTCTCTCCCTCCCTTCCTTCCTTCCTTCCTTCCTTCCTCATCACTGGAGGTTTTTAAGAAGAGATTGGACAGCCATTTATCTGAAATGGCGTAGGGTTTCCTACCTGAGCAGGGGGTTGGACTAGATGACCTCCAAGGTCCCTTCCAATTATTATTATTATTATTATCATCATCATCATCATCCATCCTGGGTGCATCCCTGTCACACCACACAGGTTAAAAAAGGGTGCCCCCCCCCTTGTGTTTCAGCCCACTTGCCTGAACTGGCAGGGCAAACAATTGTAGACCTGGAAGGGCGCCCCAGGGTCATCTAGTCCAACCCCCTCTCCCTTCAGCTGTTCTAAGAGCTACTTCGGATGCAGTTGATGGCCAGGATAGGCGATCTGGGCTGTGAACACAGCAGCTTTAGCCAAACACAGATAGTCCTCATCTTACAACTGTTCACTTAGTGATGGTTACAGCAGCACTGAAAAAAAAGAGACGTAGGGTCGTTTTTCGCACGCCCCTCGCAGCCTCCCCCACGGTCGCGTGATCAAAATTCAGACACTTGGCAACCGACTCCTATTTATGATGGTCGCGGCGCCTCGGGTTCACACGATCCCCTTTTGCAACCCTTGCTTAATCATGGTGGCAAGAGAGGTCGTAACAATGAGGCAAAACTCGCTTAACCGCCTAATTTGGGGGGCTCAAACAGAATTCTTTATCGGCCGGGTGTGATTGTGACACACAAGGGATTTGTCTCCGGTTCTTAAGCTCTCAGTGTACGTACCTAAATGTGTCATAACTCGAGGGACGGCCTGTAAAAGAAGGAATAAACAGATTAATTTGAAAAAGGGCTGGGTCTGCAGCGAAGCAGCCCTCCCTTCCAGACCCGAGAGGAAAAAGGCACTCTGCACATACTCAGGAGCTTCCCTCCTCGTCCATAGTCCTCTTGAAACTGGCTCGAGTCCACGCCGGTCTGTTGCACCCTTTGATCGGACGTGCGCACTTAACCGTTGAACCTGGAAATCAATACGTCATGCGCTGTTTTCTCCAGTTGAGCTCACCTGCACCTTGTTGTAAAGCAGTACAAAGGGTGTAAGCCGAGCGTGCTAACTCGACACGTTGCGTGTGACTGTTTACAAGAGGGTGCCCAGGTGCCAACCTCACCTTTGCCTCTCTTTGCCAGGGGTCAAGCTTGACGTAATCCACCTGGGTTTTCCGCCATTTTCCAGGCCTGTCCTGTTTCTTCCTTCTTATACGGGCAGTCCTCGGTTTACGTCCACCATCAGGACCAGAATTTCCGTTGCTAAGCAAGCAGTTGTTCAACGAGCGGCACCCAGTTTTATGAACAAGATTATGGGGTTGTAAGCTGGCTGGGATGGTCGCAAATGATGATCAGCGATGCTGCAGCTATCACGAACACATGCCGGTTGCCAAATGTGGCCGAACTGGGATTCTGTCACCGTCATAAATGCGAGGACTGTTGTAAGTTACTTTTTTTTTTTTTAGTGCTGTTGTAACTTTGAACAATTCTTAAACGGGTGTAAGCGAAGGACTCTCTCTATTCCCAACCTGAAGAGTGCAAAGTGGCTTGCGCAAGATGGCTTAAACCTGGTTTCTTTCTCCTGCGACTAAAATCGCATCTGTGCCTCGTTTCAATTAATTAATGGGTAAATAAGAGGATATATATCATCCATTAATTAAGATTTCTTCCTCTCTGGGTTTTTTTTTTTGGCTCAGCTGCCCAGGATGTTTATTCTGACAATAACCCTATGAGGTAGGCCAGGCTACAGTGCAGCTGCTCTATACCTAATGAATTCGAACTCGGCTCTGTGGGATTTTCTATCCATACATTGACCTGTGCGGTGACTTTAAAAACACTTTAAAGCCCCAGCTTCTTTCTCCAGTTGTCTCGTGCAGCTGTCAAGCTTAATTTCTTGACGCGGTTTGAATTTTACGTCGGCTGTTGATCACCCCTTGGTGCCTTTTCCTCTGCTGCTGAGAAAAAGGGGCGAACATTCAAAAGGGTTTCCAAAAGGAACCTTTTTTTTAAAAAAAAAAAAGGGAATTAGCGTGTTTTTTTAAAGCTCACACGTACCCCACTGAGCACTTGCTTTCTAACAAATGCACACACAGACACAGACACACCCACGCTTCACAGAAGAAGAAAAAAGAATAAAATTGGAAAGGGAAAAAAAAAAGAGCTTTTCCTTTTTTTAAATTCCTAGTTAATTATCACATCGGGCCACGTGGTTAATTTTTTTTCCCCTTTCCCTCTCCATGCGGGACGTGTCAAAAATCCTGAGACTTGTAACCTGAGTCATAAATTCTCTTATCGCTAGTTGTGTGTGTGCTTTTTTTTTTTTTTTTTAACACAAGGTCACAAGTAGCATTTCAACACGGGAAAAAAAGTTGGCACGGATCACATGCCACTTTCTGCCCGCTCTGGAGAAGGAAAGAAGGAAGGAAGGAAGGAAGGAAGGAAGGAAGGGGAGAAGGAAAGAAGGAAGGGGAGAAGGAAGAAAGGAAGGAAGGAAGGAAGGAAGGAAGGAAGGAAGGAAGGAAGGAAGGAAGGAAGGAAAAGAGAGGGAGGGAGGGAGGAAGAGGAATTAGAGGGGGAGGGAAGGAAGGATTGAAAGAAAGTGGAGGAAAGGAAGAAAGGAAAGAAGGGAAGGATGGAGGGAGGGAAGGAAGGAAAGGAGGGAGGGAGGGAAAGAGGAAGGGAAGGGAAAGAGGAAGGGAAGGGAAGAGGGAAGGAAGGAAGGAAGGAAGGAAGGAAGGAAGGAAGGAAGGAAGGAAGGAAGGAAGGAAAGGAGGGAGGGAAGGAAAGGAAAGGAAAGGAAAAGAAGGAAGGAAGGAAAGATGGAAGGAAGGAAGGAAGGAAGGAAGGAAAAGAGGGAGGGAGGAAGGGAGGAAGGAAGGGGAATTAGAGGGGGAGGGAAGGAAGGATTGAAAGAAAGTGGAGGAGAGGGAAGAAGGGAAGAAGGGAAGGACGGAGGGAGGGAAGGAAGGAAAGGAGGGAGGGAGGGAAAGAGGAAGGGAAGGGAAGAGGGAAGGAAGGAAGGAAGGAAGGAAAGGAGGGAGGGAAGGAAAGGAAAAGAAGGAAAGAAAGAAGGGAAGGAAGAAGAGGGAGGGAAGGAAAGGAAGGAAGGAAAAGTGAGGGAGGGAGGAAGGAAGGAAAGGAAATTAGAGGGGGAGGGAAGGAAGGATTGAAAGAAAGTGGAGGAGAGGGAAGTAAGTAAGTAAGTAAGTAAGGATAAGAACAATTCTAGTCCTCATTGTTCAAAAGACTGAAGACAATAACAATAGCAAAGGCAATAGCCCTTTGACTTATATACCGCTTCCCAGTGCTTTACAGCCTTCTCTAAGCAGTTTACAGAGTCAGCATATTGACCCCCAACTATCTGGGTCCCTTAAGAACCGTCTCACTTAACAACATAAATGTTGGACCCCATTGTTGCCGTCAGTCAAGGACCACCTGTAAAATGGCATTTTTTCCCCAGCCTTGCAGCCTCCCACCAAGGAGGGGGTTCCTTGTGAAAAGTGGCAAACAAACAACCTTGAAACCTTTATCCCCGGCTCTGTTCTCACCTTCTGCACAACACCGAGTGTGTTGGCCTTTCTTGATAACAAGGCGCAAACAGAGGTCACCAAGGCCTTTAAACTGCCATAACACAAAGCGATTGTTTGTTTGCGCCCGGTAAATCTTTGCCCAGAAGTGGCTGAGGGGGGGGGGGAGCAAAGAACCCATCAATGGGGTCTAAGTCTATTTCAGGTTATTTTTGAAGGAGAGTTCCTGTTTGGTGGGGGGGAGGGATGGATCCTCTCCCTGTTTCTTGTGGAAGAATAACCAGGATGGGGGTCGGGTTTCCCGTAGGTTTCGCTCCCGACCAAGGTTTAAGCTTGCAACAGATTGTTTAAACTGGGATTAAAGCGAAGGAGATGAAAAGGATGGAGAGGAGGAGGAGGAGGAGGGGGCAGTGAATAATATGGGGAACCCCGAGAGACTTACTTCTGAAGCCCGTTCAGAAAAGGCAGGATTTGGGATCCAGCTTTTGGGAAAGGGCAAATTCCCTAATAAAAAGAGCCTTCTGGGAAGAGTTGTGTAGTAACCGTGGGGTGGGGGGGAGAAAATGCCAATATTATTACAAGCAGAGTCCCTGACTTAAATTCCATAATCCTGTCTTGATTTGACTATCCCAGTTAAGGCCTGAAAGCCTGAGAAAAGGCTAGCTTTCTTTCCTTCCTTCCTTCCTTCCTTCCTTCCTTCCTTCCTTCCTTCCTTCCTTCCTTCCTTCCCATCCAATTCTTCCTTCAATTCTCCCTTCCTATTTTCCTCCCTCCCTTCCTTCCTTTCTTTCTTCCTCCCTTCCTTTCTTCCTTGCTTCTTTCTCCTCCAATTTTCTTCCCTCTTTCCCTCTTTTCCTTCCTTCCTTCCTTCCTTCCTTCCCATCCAATTCTCCTTCCTTCAATTCTCCCTTCCTATTTTCCTCCCTCCCTTTCTTTCTTTCTTTCTTTCTTCCTCCCTTCCTTTCTTCCTTGCTTCTTTCTCCTCCAATTTTCCTCCCTCCCTGCCTCCCTCCCTATTTTCCTTCCTTCCCTCCTTCTTTCCTTCCTCCCTTCTCACTTTTTCCTTCCTTTCCTTCCTTCTTTCTTTCTTTCACTTTTTCTTTCCTTCTCTTTCACCCTTTCCTTTCCTCCCCTCCCTTCCTCTCCCCTTCCACCACCCACCCACCCACCCACCCTTCCTTCCTTTTCTTTTTTCTTTCTTTCCTTCTTTCCCCTCTCTCTCTCCCCTGCCCTTTCACCTTCCAAAATCCATCCTACGCTGACCTCACCCTTGCAAAACCCTGTTGTTTTTCTTCTTACATAGCCCTCCATTCTCAAAACTCACCAAAGGGGGGGGGAGAATCCATGTAGGCCAGGAGTTAATTCCCCCCCCATTTGGAGGCAAACTGCCCCCCCCCAATCCCAACGCAACACCTGGCTTGCTTGCCGTGTTGATGTTTTGCTGTAGAGCTACTTTGAAATCTCCCCACAAATTACGGGGGGCAGAAATGAGACACGGGTGGAGGCAGGTTCACGCATGTTGAGCCGTGTTCTCCCGAATGCATGTAGTTACCTGTCTCGGCACACGAATTTCTCCGCAAGGGAGAAAGACAAAACGGGTGTCGCTTTTTGTGTAAACAGCCCTCCTGTCTCAAGCCGGGCCTCCCTCCGCTCCATAAAATATTAAGAGCCACTGCTTTTCTCCCTTTTAATCCCCAATCCTCGATTTACGACACTTCCATTTAGCGACTCTTTTACCATGGCACTGTAAAAAGGACCGTTTTTCACACTTGCGACCATCGTCACGTGATCAAAATTCAGAGGCTTGGCAACTGACTCGTACTTTCGACAGTCGCAGAGACCGGACAGCCCTTTGTCTGAAATGGTTGTAGGGTTTCCTGCCTGAGCAGGGGGTTGGACTAGATGACCTCCAAGGTCCCTTCCAACTTTATTATTATCATTATCATTATCCCCACGGTCACGTGATCAAAATTCAGCCTCTTGGCAACTGACTCCTACTTAGGAGGGTTGCAACGTCCCGGCGTCACGCGATTCCCCCTTTTTTTTGCGTCCTTCTGACCCAGTGAAGTCAGATTCATTTAACGACCTGGTTACTAACTGAACAACTGCAGGGGTTCACTTCACAAGTGTAGCCAGAAAGGTCGTAAAAAGGGGCAAAACTCACTTAGCCAGAGAAATCTGGGCGGTCCATTGTGCAGCCCGCCTTAATTTCAATCCAAAAATGAATTTCTTTGCATGCCGAATTAGGGATGTTCAATCTAGGCTCTTTTTATTTAGAACAATTAACCAGTGGAACAACCTGCCTCCAGAAGCGGTGAATGCTTCAACACTGGAGGTTTTTAAGAAGAGAATGGACGGCCATTTGTCTGAAATGGGATAGGGTTTCCTGCCTGAGCAGAGGGTTGGACTAGATGACCTCCAAGTTCCCTTCCAACTTTATTATTATTATTATTATTATTATTATTATTATTATTATTATTATTATTATTATTATTATTATTATTATGGATCATCGCACAGCCAGCCAGATGTTCAGGCTGGATTTGGCATTTTTGTCTACCTATCGAGTCCTTCCCAAGGACCTGGGATAGGCAGATGTGGATGTTTGATGGTATTACAGATCTCGTTGCAGGATGAAAGCAGTGCCTAGTAAGGCTGCCTTTTGCAATTGACTAATGGTGAATTTGTCAATGCCGATGATGGTGTCCAAGTGGTGCTCCAGTTGTTTTCGGATTGCACCCAAGGCGCCTATGACTATTGGTACTACCCTTGCTTGCCTTTGCCACAGTCTTTCTATTATTATTATTATTATTATTATTATTATTATTATTGTTGTTGTTGTTGTTGTTGTTGTTGTTGTTGTTGTTGTTATTATTATTTGACCAGGGCAACTTTATTCTCTGTTTCCTAAAGACGCGTCTTCGCTTGCTGTCCAAACCCACCGGGTGCCACGTGAGAACGTGGCCCGTGGATCATTCCGTATGGATTTTCCTATTGTGTTGCTCGAGGTTAGTCCCTGCCGAAGTTCAACAGCCATCCTCAGTCCCTTAATGTGACATATATATACCTAATTATGCACAGCTAATTAGTGATATTTTACAAAGCTCTAACCTCCACGAATTTTTCAAAACCCCGGCTTTATTTTTTTTTCCACCGGCATTAAATTCTTTATTCTTTTTTTTTTCTTCTTCTTCTCCTTTTCTCTCTTGGGTGGCTTATCTGGCTCCTTCCAAGTGTTCAATTAAAAAGAATATATTAAGAAGGCAGAGGACAATTGAGGATGCCTGATGGGCTAATTTTGAAAATGATCACCGAGTTCACTTCTGGCATAATTAATTGCAGACTCGGCCTCTCTAAAATTCTGGGCCCGTTTTATTCTTTAATTTAAGGTTTATGATTTCTATTTTGCCCGGTTTTGTTACTTATATTGGATGTTATTATTTATATTTCCTTTTGTTACTGACACTTTATTTGATTACAGCCCAGTCCTCAACTTACGACCACAATAATAATATTCTATTCTATTCTATTCTGTATTTCTATTCTATTCTATATTTCTATTCTATTCTATTCTATTCTATTCTGTATTTCTATTCTATTCTATTCTATATTTCTATTCTATTCTATTCTATTCTATTCTATTCTATTCTATTCTATTCTATTCTATTCTATTCTATTCTGTATTTCTATCCTATCCTACTAAGTGAACTATTATAGGACTATCTGTACTTATATTTTATTTCAGTTTATTTCACTTTGTTTTATTCTTATATCTTAGCCTGCTTTCAAATGATTCTGAAGGGTTACAGGGTGAGGATTCCTTCTAGTTTTTTTCTTTATTATTATTTTATTTGTTTGAGAGGTGTGTTAGGAGCCGGCCAATTGTTTTCTTGTCTGTCTTTCTATAAACATCTCCAAGTGGCTTCTGCTTGCAGGCTCTTATCAGCAAGAAAGTTTGTGTGTGTTTGTGGAATTTGTGGCTAGAAAGCGATACATTTGTGCTATATATATTTTTTTCCTGTTTTGTTTTGTTTGGAAAACTCTCCCTTTATTATTTTTTCTTTTATCTGTCTGGAGGAGAGATTCTAGGCCAATCACAATCACCAAAGGCAACAAGATAAAACATGAAAAAAAAGAAATGAATATTAATGCTAAAATTGAGACTAGTGCTCTCCTGCTCAACTCCTATTAGGGCTGGTGGAGATGGGCATTGTAGTCCGGCACATTCCCCGAAGTTGGGGGACATTGCATACAAAATAACAGGGTGGCAAAGGGATCTGGGAGGTCATCTAGTCCAACCCCTCTGCTCAAGCAGGAGACCCTATACTATCCCGTTCGGGACAAATGGCTCTGCACTCTTTTCTTAAAAGCCTCCAGCGATGGAGCCCCCACAGCTTCCGAAGGAGGTGGGCGATCCCGTCTCTGGGTCTGCCTTTTTGACTTGGGAAGGGGCACCCAGAGGTCTTCTAGTAGTCCAACCCCCCCTGCTCCAGCAGGAGACCCTACCTACCCCATTTCAGACCAACGGCTGTGCAACCTCTTCTTAAAAAGCCTCCAGTGGTGGAGCACCCACCACTTCTGAAGGAGGGCGGCGGGGGGGGGGGAGGACGTTCCTGCCGCTGGGTCTGCCTTTCCCACTTTGGGGCACCCAGAGATCCTCTAGTCTAGCCCAACCCTCCTCTCCTGGAAAGATGCATTGGGAGGGAAAGGGAGGGAAAGGGAGGGGGCTGACTTGTTTGGCAACTGCTGTCTAGGTCCACCGAGACGGGGTGGGAGTGTGGGGGGGGGGGAGAGCTAAAAGTCTGGCGCTCGCCCCAGGCAAGGCGTGAAGCCGCGGCGGCCGCTTGGGGTCAGCCGGCGCTCTTCCCCCTCTCTCTCGCTCCCTCCCGGCTGCCTCCCGCCTCTCTTCCCCGGCCCAGCAGGGGCGGCACCTCCGCCCAGTACTTAAACCGCGGCTGGGGCTGCTTGCTCGGCTTAGGAGAGGCAGCCAGCGCGGCACGGAGCAAAAGGCGGAGCGCCCCAGGGGGAAGCTGGTACGCGCCGTCGGAGAAGGCGAAAAGAAAGCAGGAAAGAAAGAAAGAAAGAAAGAAAGAAAGAAAGAAAGAAAGAAAGAAAGAAAGAAAGCAAAGAACGAAGCAAGCAAGCAAAAAAGAAGGAAGGAAGGAAGGAAAGAAAGAAAGAAAGAAAGAAGGAAGGAAGGAAGGAAGGAAGGAAAGAAAGAAAGAAAGGAAGGAAGGAAGGAAGGAAGGAAGGAAGGAAGGAAGGAGGCAAAGAAGGAAAGGAAAGGAGGGTCGAGACTGCGGGCCGATGGGTCTCCCGTGGTGGACCCCCCTGCTCGGTCTCTGGTGCGCCCTGTGCCTGGCGTCTGGACAGAGGCACACGGTCTTCTGGAACAGCACCAACCCCAAGTGAGTTCGCGTCTCGGGGCGCTGGGAAAGACGGGGAGGGGGCGCAGGGCAGGCAGGCAGCCTCTCGGCTCGGAAGAACAGACCCCCCACCCCCACGCCTTCCAAGCCGTCGATTTGGGCCGGGTCGAGCCTGGCCCAGGGCTAGGCGCCCTCCAGGCGGGCTCCTGCGCGGATGGAGAGGCGCGCGGCGGCGGGGGGGGGGAGACCCCCTTTCTCTCTCTCTCTCTCTCCCCCCTCCCCGATGGGGGAAACGGTGGGCTCTCCGGTTTCAGCGGAGGCCCCCTCTGGCTGGCCCGCGCGGCCACCCACCCAGCTGGCTTCCAGACCCCCCTATCCCACCCTACCCCGCCCCCGCCCCCAAAAGAGGGATTTGGATGGCTGGCAAAATGCGCTTCGCTGCGTTTGGTTTCCTGAAGCGAGCCCACCTCCTCAATTAGACGGGCCAGCCTTTGGAGCTGGAAGAAGAGGAGTTTCTCCCACCCCCCCACCCCCCCAAGGCCACCACCCGACCCCCATCCCTACCCACCCACCCGGTGCCCACTTCCAGCGTCAAACGCGTCCAGATCTGTGCGTTCCCTCTCCTTGTTTTCTTCCAAACATCCCAAGTGGCACCCCCCCACCCTAAACCGGGCCCTTTAAATCTGGGGGCCGGCTCCGAACCTCGCCAGCCGTGTCCGCCTGCAAAATTGCACCTTTGCGCAACCCCCTTTCTGCTGATCTCTCCCCCCACCCCAACCCACCACCACCCCTGCTTCTCTCTCTCTCTCTGCTCTCTAGCATTTTGTTGCTGAGAGCTAGACCCCCACCAAACCTTGATTGACAGCTGGGTCTCCCTCCTGAGCAGGAGAAGTCAACTTCGTTGGGGAGGGGGGGGAAAGACTCAGAGAAAGAGGTCGGTTACGCGCCCCCCCCCCCGTCTCCACCTTGACAGGAGGGGATGGAAGTGGAGAGAGCTGAGAATTTGTAAACATCCAGTGTGTAGGCCTTTCTTGGCAGCCAGCCCGTACCTGGGCATAGTCACAAGGGCGTGAATCAGGAGGAGGAGGAGGAGGCAGCCTTGCTAGGAAAGAGGAGGCAGTGCCAGTTGTAACTATTCTTATTATTATTGTTATTAATGAAGGAGAATATTTGTAGCAGGGTTGAAATAAGTCCTTGGTGCTCTTTGAGCTTCTCCTCTTTCTTTCTCTTTCTCCCTCTCCTTCTCTTTCTCCATCTCCTCTTTCTCCTTCTCCTTCTCCTTCTCCCTCTTTCTTTCTCCATCTCCTTTTTCTTCTACCTCTCCTTCTCTTTCTTTCTCTTTCTCCTTCTCCTCCTTCTCCCTCTCCTTTTTTCTCCTTCTTCTCCTTCTCTTTCTCCTTCTCCTTCTCTTTCTCCATCTTCTCCTTCTCCGTCTCCTTCTCCTCTTTCTCTTTCTCCTTCTCTCTCTTCCTCTCCTTCTCCTCCTCCTTCTTCCTATTAATAATAATAATAATTAAATTTAGGGTAGAGTAGTTAGGGTAATGGAACGTCTGCAAGAAAACAAGCTCAGAGAGCACCAAGGACATCATCATCATCATCATATCATTATCATCATTATTATTACTATTATTATTACTATTATTATTATTACTATTATTATTATTACTATTATTATTATTATTATTATTATTATTATTATTAGCCTATCTCACCACAGAGCTCTTCTAGGTGGCTCTTAATGTCAGCTACCCCTCGCTGCGTCTCCTCGCAGATCTTAGCAACAACGGGTGCCGTCGTTTGCCAGCCTGAAAAATTACCCTTAAAACATCCTCTTTAAGCCAGGCTAAGGTGATCAGAAACCTCCTTTCTAACCAGCTCCGCCCAAGGGTTTTGTTTTGAACGTGGCTTGCCAGTCCGGAATGACTTTCAAGTGGCGGGGAGTTCCGACGGCTATCTTTCTCCTCCCGGGGGTTATTCTGTGGGCCTTGAGTCCCGCCGCGTCGGCGACGGTCTGCGAATCTGCCTTGAAGCAAGGCGGGGTGTTCCTGCTCCTGGGGGAGGGGGGAGACAAAATGAGAGTTTGGACTGGGTTTAAAAGTTGGGGTGTAAGGACCGTGGGGATGGGGCTTGGGGAGGGGGGAATCGAGGCAGAAGGAAGAAAGAGAGAGGATCTTGTGGTCCTGTGGGTCGGACGGTGATCGTTTGGGGATGCCTCTGGCGCCCGTGGGGTTAATCTCATCTGGAGGATTGTTTTGCACAGATTGTCTGGCTTTGCAGAGGGGGCAGCTGCGTCCTGTTGTGAAAGCCTCAAGGCTGGGGGCTCTCCAGGTGGTCTTCTTTCCCTCCCCCCCCCTCCTCCCCAGCTTATGCCTCTCCCGATTCCCTGATCATGTTTTGCAACCAGCCAGAACCAACGTGGTTTTTGTTGTTGTTATTATTGCTTTTCCTCCCCATTTTTTCCTTCTTTCCCTCGGGCTGAAATTCTAAGCAGGCTGTCCAGATGTCGGGACTACACCTCCCCTGCTCCTTTGCCACAGGGGAAGAAAGGAAAGTGAAGGGGCTGGGTTATTTATTTATCTATCCAATTTATTTGCCACTCATCATTTGGCCGACACTGGAATAATCAAGGAGCTACCGGTTCTAAATCCTCCTCGGCTCCAGAAACGGACATGGCGATTTGTAGCTAGCCTACCTGTAAGGGTTGTTGTGTGTGGGGGGGATGCGGTAGAGGGAACAATTAATAGAAGAACAGACTTGGAAGGGACCTTGGAGGTCTTCTAGTCCAACCCACTGCTTAGGCAGGAAACCCTATCCCATTTCAGACTCGTGGCTGTCCAGTCTCTTCTTAAAAACCACAATCAATGGAGCAGCCACAACTTCTGGTGGCAAGCAGTTCCACTGGTTGATTGTTCTCACTGTTAGGAAATTTCTCCTTAATTCCAGATTTGCTTCTCTCCTTGATTAGTTTCCATCCGTTGCTTCTTGTCCTGCCTGCAAAGTGCTTTGGAGAAGAGGTGGAACCCCCCACCCCCTCTGTTATTCCAGCTCTGTTATTCTGTATTCTGAGCAGGGGGTTGGACTAGAGGACCTCCAAGGCCCTCGTGATTCCTTTGTTCTCACGATGCGGCTTCCACAGAGACCTTCTTCTGCTCTGCGAATCAAGCAAGGGAGAAAATTAACTCCGAGATGTGACTGCGGAGATGGAGCCTCCGCTCGCAGGAGCAGTCTACCTCTTTGACAGAGGTCAGAAAATCCCCCTCCCCCAAGAGCTCGCTCAGAGGCCTCTCTAGAAGCCCCTCACTCTGGGAACAATTTTATTTCTTTTTATTTATTTATTATTTAAATTTATATACCGCCCTATCTCCCTTACGGGACTCAGGGCGGTGAACAGGCAATAATAAAAATCACAATAAATATTGAATAAAAAGCCTGCTCTAAAATACCCCATATAAAACCCCTAGCAAAGCCCAATCAAAACTACGCCAATGTTGACTCTTTTCCCCCCCCCCTCCCTCCCAAATCTTGCAAGGCCAAAAAAAAACAAAAAAAGGACCTGCACTCTGCATGCGCTCAGAAGCCCTCTTGCTTTTTCTGTGTCTCAGCTTTGGAAAGACACCTCCCCCTCAGGGCAAAAATGAGGAGGGTCTCTCGCCTTTGTAGAGGGGTTGCACCATCAGGTCATCCCCTCCCTTTAAAAAAAAAAGAAAAAAAAAGGCTGGACTTTTGATCAACATTGCAGAAGTTCAACCAGGTGGAAAATCTTTGGCACGACCAGGCGCTGGGGGAAAGTTAGTAGGGGGAGAAGCCCAGGCCGGTCAGCCAAGTCTTCTTTTCCCAGGGCAGGCGCCCTGCTGGCCTCGGGCCTCTTCCTTCCCGCCAGCCCTGGACAGCGGCCAAGGGACGGCGCCAGGGTTATCCGGGGCAGGAAGCCTGGCTGTTTTTCGGGGACAAACATCTTGCAGAGTTTGAGACAGAAGAGTTGTTTTGTCAAAGCGCCTGCCGATGACAACTCCGGGAAAAAAACAGAGGGAGGGGCTGTGTTTTTTTAGGATTGGCAGTGGGGGGGGGAAGAGAAAACAACCAAGGTGGTTATTGTGGGCGATTCGAATCCGGCCCCGGGCGAGGCCAAGCGAGATGTGGGGAGACATTCAACTCTGATTTGAGTTTCTTCTTGTTTGCAGCCAGCCGTGGGATCCCGGTTTAATTTCCACAGCCCACCGTCGTCGTCGTATCTCAGGGCAGCCCCCCTCCCCCTAATTTCAGACCTGGGGTGATTGGCACCCCTCTTGCCCGCTTCACTCCTGCATCCCCCTTTTTCTGACCCCCCTCCCCAAATGCCATCTCCTAAGTTCAACCCGCCTTTCTTTCTTCATGCCAAGAACACTTTTTCCAGATGTTTGGAACAAAAGAAGCCGGGGGAACATCTGAAGAACATCTGGAGGGCGCCCCATTGCCTGTCCCGGGGACTGGGGATCATTTATTTTTTTCATGGGTGGTTCAGGCAACACACACACACAGACACACACACACACACACACAGAGCCCTTCCAGCTTAGTTAAAAATTCTCATTTTTTGCTGTGTTCGCTTTTCGGTGTCTCCAAAGTTACGTGTGTATATATACATATTTTTCTCCCCGTCCAACTTAGCCAGATGTGTTCCAGGGGGTTTGCCCACCGTCCTGGGTGATCTTTGCAAACGGGTCAGATCCTGGGTGGTGTGAACCCCCCCCAGGGCAGGGAGGGAGGCAGGCTGGGTGGGTGGGTGGGAAGGGAGAGCCTTCTCAACCCATCTCTCTCTCTCTCTCTCTCTCTCTCTCTCTCTCTCTCTCTCTCTCTCTCTCTCTCTCTCTCTCTCCCCCCCCCCCCTTTGGAGGCAAGGATGCTAAAAGTTGGTTTATTGCTCCACCGAGGATCTGCCGCCCTGGCGGGGTTGTCAAACCGGTTTGGGAGAAGCCTTAGTTTGTTCCTTCATTCCCAGATGTGTGTGGGGAAGCGGATAAACCTTTAATAACTAATTTCACCCTTTGGAATGTGGTTTCTCCAGAGACCGGGATAGGCTCGCTTAAAAGAGGGCTATCGTTTTTTTCCAGGAGGGGGGCAGAACAAACCAGCATTCCCCCCCTCCCCCACAAGATGAATGTCCTGCCTCTTCTTTGTTAGGACAACAGAAACCACGTTATCCCGTTTTTTAATCCTTGCAAGGAATCCTCCCGCAGAGTTTTTGCTTACGGGGCGCGTCTGCAATTACCAGCCGGATTTTCTTTGCTAAGCAAGGCGCTTGGTTCAGCGTTCAAGGCGCCCCGGTTTTACCACCTTTTCGCCAGGGTCGTTAAGCGAATCGCTGCAGGTGGGGAGGGAACCAGGTGGTCGTTAAACGCATCTGGATTTTCCCGTATGGACTTGGCTTGTCGGAAGCCGGAGAGATTGTTAATTGTCCAGAGGACAATTAACCAGTGGAACAGCTTGCCACCAGAAATCGTGGGCGCTCCATCACTGGAGGTTTTTAAGAAGAGGCCACCTAGACAGTCACTTGTCTGAGATGCTGTAAGTTCTCCTGCTTGAGCAGGGGGCTGGACTAGAAGACCTCCAAGGTCCCTTCCAGCTCTATTCTATCCTATCCTATCCTATCCTATTCTATTCTTATTTTCTGTTCTAGTCATTTCTCTATTCTATTCTATTCTATTCTGCGAGCACGTGATCCCAAGATTTGGCAACCGACATAAAATCCATGCCACTTGCCAAGTGCTTGAACTTTTCACATGACCCTGGGGATTCTGTGACAGTTGTAAGTATGAGGACTTGTCCTAAATCGCTTTTTTCCAGGACTGTTGCCACCTCAGTCGCTAAACGAACAGTCGTTAAATTGACGATGAGCCGTCTTCTTCATTTTGACCAATTGCAAGCCCGTCTGGCAGGCAAAACAGCAAATGCTGAATCTCCAAAACAAAAAATATATGAGGAATAATCGGTGTAAAAATGGCGAGACCATAAAAGTGTGTAAAAATACGGTGTCTGGCTGTGATCAAAATCGAAAAAGAAATATTTGCAGAGTCAGATCAAAGGCTGCTGACTCTTGCAAGCATTATGTGGCGATATATTTGTTGTTGTTTTTAAAAATAGATTAAATGGAAGTATAGCAATTGTGCATTCCTTCACAGAAGGGGTATGTGTCAAAATGCAGATTATGTCACTTCTTTCCCCCCCATTGTCACCCGTAAAAAGTCAAGGACCTTAAAAAGAGCCACAGAAGGTAATTTTTTGCATGCAATGGGATTTACTCCATGCATTCCCCATTTACATGTTGTTAATAATAATAATAATAATAATAATAATAATAATAATAATAATAATAATAATAATAATATCGTTCGAAGGGACCTTCGAGGTCATCTAGTCCAACCCCCTGCTCAGGAAGGAAACCCTATCCCATTTCAGACAAATGGCTGTCCAATCTCTTCTTAAAAACTTCCAGTGTTGGAGCATTAAAAAAAATGACAATAAAAGATTATCTTATCTTATTCACAATTTCTGGAGGCAGGTTGTTCCACTGGTTAATTGTTCTAACTCTTCTGACCTTGTTTAATGACCGTTTACAACGGCACTGAAAAAGCAACTTAGGGTTGTTTTCCACACTTACGACTGTGTGCAGCATCCCCATGGTTCACATTATCACAATTCGGACCCTTGGCCAGTGACTCGTATTTACGACGGTCGCGGGGTCCCGGGGTCCTTATGTATTGAAATTGATTGTAAGTAAGCTCGGCGACCCAGCTAGCCTAGGGAACTCACCTTGACTGGGGCTGATAGGAACTGGAGTTATTCCACAAAGTTTGGAAGGCCTTTGTTGATTACGGTGTGATGGTTAACGTCAGCAATTCCGAGACACGCTCGATTAAAAGAAAAGAGTATTTAATTTCCATTTATTGGATTTGCAAAGGCACCCGATTGAAAACGACATGATTAAAAAGAGATTTAAAAAACCAGCAAGGAAGAGGAGATGGTAAAGCCAAGGAATGTATTTAAACAGCCAAACAAATTTCCAGGGAATTGAAGATATGCCTAGCAAATCTGGGAAAAAACCACCCCCGCTGAACGGAGAATAAAACTGGATTTGAAATAATCCAACCTCAGGAAGAATACCTTATCGTTTAATTGTTAAATTGATTGACAGGCCTCTTCCTTGTTATTTAGCTAATGGTGGCCCTTAAGATGCTCTTGGTCAGCCTGTATAGAAATAATCCTTGATTTATGGCTACATTTAAGCCAGGCAGTCGTTATCGTTATTATACAAATCACTGCAGCCATATAAAGGATTCACAGGGTGGTTAAGCAAATCTATCTTTTCTATCTTGACTCTAGATTCCCTAAAAGCAATCCATTCCTTGCAGTGCCTACCTTGCAGGGTTCTTGGTAAGGAGGATTAAGAAGACACCGAACGAAGTTTGAAAAAGTCTGGAAGTTTTTAAGCCTTCTTTTTTTATATCGGTTTCAGATTTCAGAGGGAAGATTACACCGTCGAGGTGCGTCTGAACGAATATTTGGATATCATCTGTCCGCACTACGAGGATAACAGCGTCCCCGCCCATTCTATGGAGCGCTACACCTTGTACCTGGTCGAACGAGAGGAGTACGACACGTGCAAACCACGGTCTAAGGATCAGGTCCGCTGGCAATGCAACCGGCCGGATGCCCTGCACGGTCCGGAGCGGCTTTCCGAGAAATTCCAGCGTTTCACACCGTTCACCCTCGGCAAAGAATTCAGGGAGGGCCACGAATATTATTACATCTGTAAGTCTGCTTTTCGGAGAAACGCATAGGCTGTTCTTAAAAAAACCTCCAGTGGTGAAGGAAGGAAGGAAGGAAGGAAGGAAGGAAGGAAGGAAGGAAGGAAGGAAGGAAGGGGAAAAAAAGAATAACAGAATCACAGAATTGGAAGGGACCTTGGAGGTCTTCTAGTCCAACCCCTGCTCAAGCAGGAGACCCTATACCATTTCAGACAAATGGCCGTCCAATCTCTTCTTGAAAACCTCCACAACTTCTGGTGGCAAGTTGTTCCACTGGTTAAATTTGGCTCCAAAACTACAGCCGTTTAAAAATATGAATGCTCTGCAAATTTTTCTTGAACACTCAAGGCTAGAAAAGGGCGTATCTTTATCCTTTGCTCTTCCAATTTTCTGTTTTCTCTGATGCTCGCCAGCATTTTTAATAGTTTTCCTCTCTTTTTTTCTCTTGGTTAGCAAAATCGATTCATCGGCACCGAGATTCCTGTCTTAAATTGAAGGTGAAGGTGCTTGGGAAGAAAAGTAAGTATTTTAGCGTTTAAATACTTAATTGCTTTTCCAATTCTTGTTGTCTCAAACCACCAGGATTACTTCCAAAGAATATTTGTAGGATGTCGCCACAGTTACGTCTTTGCGCCGTTTCATGGTTCAGACTTACCGCCCATCTTCTCTTCAGCCACTCAGGGTGGGGCCTTCAGGTGGACTTTTTTTTAATGGTGCCTCATTTAGCGACCACTCAGAGTTACGACAGTGATGAAAAAGTAATTTGACCTCCCGTCCCGGCCTTCACAGCTTTTGTGGGTCTGTGAAGTGAAGCAAAGCTGATTGCAAAATGAATATTTCACTTAGGGACTGCTTCGCTGAACAGTTGCCGGTCCCCATTATGGTCGCTAAATGGGGACAACTTGAAGGGTGCTCCAGATTCCATGTTACTAACTTAACCACCCCAGGAATTCAAGTAACACAACTGTGGCAGGAAAGGCCATCAAACGAGGCAAAACTCCCTGAACAAATGTTTCACTTAGTAACGTAAATTTTGGGCTCGATTGTGGTCGTAAGTTGAGGACTACCTGTAAAGCCCACCTGGAGAAAAAGAGAGAGAAGGATGTGAGGTTGAAACTGGAATTAGAAGGGGGTCTCAGGATTCAGCATACCCTGGTTTTGGGGGTGTCTGAACTTAACAGTGTTCTTTCTTCCGTTGTAGCTCAGATACCACCCGGTCATGTCCCCACGCAGAAGGGACCGCTTCAATCAGGTAGGTCCAGAAATGGAATTCTGGGAAATTGTGGGGCTGGGGGTGTCCTTACCCCATGGCTAAATCATTAGAAATCCATGGGGTCCTTACGAGACACGGGTGACCCTCTTCCGCGCAGGATGAGACAAACACCCCCCCTTATTTCTTTACTCGCTGATCTCCGCAGACGATCCGGACGCCCCGATGTTGCGCAGCGTGGGATACAATTCCGCCCCCCGGCTTGGCAGCCCCCTGCCCTTCATCAGCCTCTTGCTGCTGGTCTTCATCTTTCGGGGGCCCTGAAGGGAATCTCGGACCCCGACTGAACCCCCCAGATTGAGCCAGGCAGGGTGGACTCCGACGAGGGTCCACGCGGCGAGCGAAACAGCACCATGGGTCTTCACTATGATCAAGCTCGAAACCGTTGGTAGCACGAGGTGTGAGGAGGCGCGGCACGCGTCGTAGGCATGGGAAAGACGGCGTGCAAATCCGCTCGCCTGTTCTCGAGAAAGATCTCGTTGGACTCCCGGTGAGGAGAAAGCGACGCAGCGAGCTGACGACATGTCCTCCGCAGGTCGGAGACGTGTCCCCCGCGAGTCAGAGATGCCCAGGATCCTGCCAAAGTTTGATGGACTTTGTTGGACTTTTCAAGCAAACTTTATTGGGACTTTTTGAGCAAACTTCGCTGGGACTTTTCGAGCAAGGTATATAGACACAAGCTGCTTCCAAAATCACCCAGTCCCCTCTGGACCTACAAGATCATGTGAATAATTTAACAGACTTAAAAAAACAGGCAGGACCTGAATTTGGGGAGGATCACCGCCCTTTTATCTTCCCTTCATGGAACTTTTGTCTTCACAATCCGGACGGAAAGGCTGTGTCCAAAGGATAGAGATTCAAGAACTCGGATGCACTATTTATTAGAACGAAAGGTGAAGGCGACGAGCCCAAGGATCGCAATTTCAAAAGAAGCTTGGAAAAAGAGTGGAACTCTCGAGAAAAAGGGGAAAATTTATTTTCTGTTATGCTTTTTATTGCGGGATATTTTTTTTATTTGTAAAAAAAAAAAAGAAAAGAATAAATGACGCCAAATAAGCTGGCTGTGGTTCAACTGGGCGACCTCGTTTTTGTGAAAGGAAAGGGCGGAGCGTGGGGGATCAGTGGGTGGGGCCTAAAGCAAGGGGCGGAGCCCGGCGGCAGAGGCGAAATGATAGTTTTTCTTGCTGGAACGATTCTGTAAATGGAATTTACAAAGTACAAAGGCTAAAAATCTTCCTTGCAAATTGTTTTGCTTTGATTCGGATCCCAACTATTATATTTCCTGCCTTAAGGGGCCCAGGTGAAGATTTGAGGCCAACCTTTGAAGCCTGATGTTATTATGGTCTGTTAAAATGTCTGGAGTGATTTGTTTCGGGGATATTGGGGGAGCCAGATGGCCCAACGCGTGGGTTGCCGTTTGCCAAGATTTTTCAAAGCTCCTTTGATGCATTTTTAACGATGCTTTAAATCACCTTTTCACCTGGTTTTCTCCCTGGCTGATAAACTACGGTTCTTATTTCACAAAAGAACATAAATAAAAGGAGGGGAAGCATGATTGGAAAACAAATAAAAATAAAATAAAAGCAGGCGTCCACCGGTTTGCAGTCCTGAAGTCAAAATCCACACCCTTGCAGAATTTAGGGAGGCGTGCGCCAGTGCCATCAGGGCAAAACAGGTTTCTAGTCCTCAAGAATGCGACACTTTTAACGTTTTTCTGTCGTAAGCCGCTCAGAGTCAGTGGCTTTGGAACGAGACCAGCGGCAAATAAATGTCGTCATAATAAATAAATAAGCTCCGCCATTCTCGGCCCAACGGCTTGGGTAGGGCCAAACATTATTTTATGTTATTTGTTTAAAAAAATATATTGTGTTTTTTTTTTAATTGCAATATTGTGCCTCAATCCTGGAGGGCGAAAGGACCGCGACTGGAGTCATGCGTGCTCTTTAGCCCGCTGCAGAATCTGGATTTGGCAGGTTGCAAAGCCGATGTAATCTTGTGTTTGCTGAAGCCCGTGCAAACAATCCGTGGTTTGCTTAAGGGCAAGCCACGTTGTTTGGGGCGGAGATACTGTATATATAAGTGAACTCGGCTTTCCGCACTCACTTTGCTTGTTGGAAGATCGCCAAAGGGGATCATGTGATCGTGGGACAGCGCAGCCGTCATAACAACACAAACACACAAAAACGAAGTGTATTTAAATATAGGTAGTCCTCGGTTTGCGATGTCTCATTTAGTGACGGTTTTACAATGGCTGTTAAAAACTGATTGACAAGCGTTTTTCATACTTACGACCGTTGCAGCATCACGGGATCAAAATTCAGACGCTTGACAGCTGATTCATATTTATGACGGGCGTAGTATCCTGGGCTCACGCGGTTTACCTTCGGATGCTTGACAACTGACTCACATTTACGACTGTTGCAGCATCCCCGGATCAGGTGACCCCCCTTTGGCGACCTCTTGGCAGGCAAAGTCAATGGGAAAGCCTGGTTCACTTCACAACCTTGTGAAGTGAACAAGATACTCCCTCAACAACTGACTCGCTTAGCGACGGACGTTCGGGGTCAATTGTGGCCGTAAGTCAAGGACTTCCCCGTATATGAATTACACCTGGCTGAATTTTGATCCCAGGACCGTGGGGATGCTACGCCGGTCATAAGTGTGACGAAGGCTCCTAAGTCCCTTTTTTACAGGGCCCTCGTAAAACAGTCACGAAAAGAGGCGTCGTAAGCCGAGGACTGCCTATAGCAGTCGTGAGCCATTATTTCAACCTGGCCCGCCACAGAAAGGGAGAGGCTGGTAAATCAGAGAGGCAGTTAATCACCTTTAAGCCTTGTTTTGAGAAAAGGCATCTGTCTGTGCCAGCTAAGCTGATGGAGAGAAAGGGAAAATTTGTCGAAAGAGGAATGACATCACGGTCGGCCAAAAAATTAAAATAAAATGCGCTGGATGTTTGAAGGACTCTTGCAACAATGGAGATTCTTTTAAATTTCTTCTTTGTGTGTGTGATGGCTTTCTTTCTTTTTGTAAAACAAAATTCAGGATTGTGTGTGTGTGTGTGTGTGTGTGTGTGATGGCTTTGTGGTTGAATTCTGGAGAATTTATTCCACGGTGGCAGGACAGCCGCACTAACTGGGTTGTCCTGACTTGTCGGGCTGAGTGTGTGGTGCGTCCCTGCGTATTTCGCCTTTCCTTTCCTTTCCTTTTTTTAAAACAAAAATCAGGATTATGCTGCCACAGCAGGTTTGGGAACTGGGAGAGTGACCCAGCCAGACAAGTTGTGTTATTCAGTGGCGGGTTTTGTGGCCCAGCTGGAGAAAAACAAAGGAGAGGAGGAACGAGGAATGAGGATCACGGTTTATGTTCTCGTTTTTCTTTTTTTTTCTTTTTTGGCTGAGATTTTTCTTGATGTTGTGTTCAGGATCTCGTGACTGTCTCTGTTTTGTCTTTGGGTATTTCTCTGTCTGTCTGTCTGTCTGTCTGTCTCTCTCTCTCTATCTATCTATCTGTCTGTCTATCTATCTATCTATCTATCTATCTATCTATCTATCTATCTATCTGTCTATCTATTTATCTATCATCTCTATCTCTATCATTATCTATCATCTCTCTATCGTCTCTCTATCTCTATTATCTCTCTCATCATCTCTGTCTCTATCTATCATTATCTATCTGTCTGTCTGTCTGTCTGTCTGTCTGTCTGTCTATCTATCTATCTATCTATCTATCTATCTATCTATCTATCATCTCTATCTCTGTCTATCTATCATTATCTATCATCTCTATCTCTATTATCTCTCTCATCATCTCTGTCTCTATCATTATCTATCTATCTATCTATCTATCTATCTATTCATTTTTCGATATCTATCTATCTATCTGTCTATTTATCTATCATCTCTATCTCTATCATTATCTATCATCTCTCTCTTATCTCTCTCATAATCTCTGTCTCTATCATTATCTATCTATCTGTCTGTCTGTCTATATCCATCTGTCTGTCTATCTATCTATCTATCTATCTATCTATCTATCTATCTATCTATCTATCTATCTATCTATCTATCTATCATCTCTATCTCTGTCTATCATTATCTATCATCTCTATCATCTCTCTATCTCTATTATCTCTCTCATCATCTCTGTCTCTATCATTATCTATCTATCTATCTATCTATCTATCTATCTATCATCTATCTATCTATCTATCTATCTATCTATCTATCTATCTATCTATTCATTTTTCGATCAAGTGGGTCTATAGACAACATACTTTAAATTTCTGGATGAACAGCGTTTCGCTCCAATCCAGCAGATCCTTGCTTAACCTACTATTTTAAATCCCACCCCGCTTTCCAAGGCAGCAAAGAAATATTTGCTGCTTAAAGGCTGCCTGAACTGGGAGAGGTTAATGAAGTCTCCTGGTTTAAGTGCAGTCTACCTGGAGCTGCTGGACTCCAAGGATAATGCAAAGAAAACGTAGAATTGCACTGCTGGGTTGAACTATCAAAGGAAGTCTTTTCTTTTTTCTTAGCGTAAATTTGAAAGATGTATTTTTGGGGTGGGGGCTTTTGACAGCACAGCCTGGCTGTTTCTCTGTCTCTCTCTCCTCCCCCCCTCCGACACTGAATTACTCAAACCTTCCAAATTCATTAACGCAACTGTAAACGTTGAGAAATTCAGGGAGGTGTGAAGCTGGTAATTAATGGGGGGGGGGAAACCAAGCTTGGTGGGAAAATAACATAAATTTCAAAGTTTTTTTTCCTCTAACCCCCCCCCCCCCCATTTCTAATTCCTTTTCTGATGATTTTAATCCCAGGGCAGGAAAGAGGGAGAAATAATTGATGGTAGGTCTTTGACAAACAAGAGATTTTTGCTTTTTTTTTTTCCTTTGCTTTTTTTAAAAATAGGCTCCGTAATTATAAGAAGCTGTGATTTTCAAACACACAAAACAAGCAGAAAGGAACGACAAACACAGACCTTCCTTTCAATAATTCTGTTTTTTTTTTCCTTTTTTCGGCTCCGGGTTGCAAAGACCCTCAAAAAAAAAAAAAAAAAAAGTGCAGGCCCCCAAATTAGGCACTGTGTAGCTTAATGTTTTGCAAAGTTGGCGACTTTTAAGGTGTGTGGACTTCAACTCCCAGAATTCACCCGGCTGGGGAATTCTGGGAATTGAAGTCCACCCATCTTGTAAAAAAATAAATAAAACAAAACACTGGTTTCTTTGGAGAAAAAAAACAAAACAAAACTCTCTTTTTTTTCCCCTTTGGAAAAATTCCACACCTTCCTCTCTTCTTTCTTCCCATCCTCCGGACTCTGAAGGGAGACTGCTCCTGCATAAGGAGGTTCACTGTCCGAGCTGAGATCAGAGGGAAGATCTTATTCTGCTCTCCTGTTTCTTTTAGGGGTGATTTTTTTTGTGTGTGTGTGTATGTGTGTGTCTGCCTCAATTGCCCATGAGCTTGGAGTTTTCCCTTGGCGCAGCCAAGTGGGATGAATTGTGCTTTTGGGGACACACCCTTGAGGATAATGCAATTAATCTGTGTGAGATTGTGGGTGGCAGGGGGGGGGAAAGTGAGTTGCACCCCCCCCCAAATTCCCTCCTTCTTTGCCTGCCAGATGATATGATTAAATAGAACAATAATGAAGACTTTCACATCGGCAAGTGGCATTGATTGATTGAGTCAGTCTTTCATTCCTCATTCCTTCATTCCTATCCTCTTTATTATTGTTATAAATAACTCAAGGAAATAAACGTACCGAATGCTCTTCCTCCTCCTGTTTTCCCCAATCACAACAACCTTGTAAGGTAGGTTGAGCTGAGAGGGAAGGACTAGCCCAAAGTCACCCAACAGAATTTCGTGTCTGAGGTGGGACTAGAACTCACCGTCTCCTGGTGATTGTCCCAAAGTCACCAGGCTGGCTTTCATACCTAAAGCAGAACTAGAACTCACCATCTCCTATAGTGATTAGCCCAAAGTCACTCAGCCGGCTTTCATGTCTAAGGCGGGACTAGAACTCACTGTCTCCTGGTGATTGGCCCAAAGTCACCCAGCTGACTTTCATGCCCAAGGCGGGACTAGAACTCACCGTCTCCTGGTGATTGTCCCAAAGTCACCCAGCCGGCTTCCATGCCTAAAGCAGAACTAGAACTCACCGTCTCCCGGTGATTGTCCCAAAGTCACCAGGTTGACTTTCATGCCTAAACCAGAACTAGAATTCCCTGCCTCCTCTTTTCTAATCTGATGCCTTTAACCTACGAAACCGCTTCTCGATTTATCTTAAATTTGTTGATTTAACAGTTCAACAATGGGCTTTGTTTCTGGTTCGGCCCTATGGGAATGGTGTTGTGTTATCTCCCCCCTCCCCAATTCATTTTTTGTAAAACAAAACATTGAAAAGAAAAAAAAAATAACACCCCCCCCCCCCCAGCAGATGGGAAAGGCCTGTCTGTACACACTGCTTGCAAAGACCGGATTAGCCAATGCGGGTGGGATATAGAGCCGGCTTAAAAATATACTTCAGAGTTTGTTTTTCAACCAAATATATAATTAGGCTGTAGGTTACGGAAAGGGTAACCCAAATATATATATATATATGTTTTCATTCTTCGAGGGAGACAGAGGAAGAAAGGATATGCTGTTGAGACATGGTTCAGCTCTTTTTTAAATTTTAATATATATATATATATCAAGATGATTTACGACTCTAAACCAGTCCTGAGTTAACATCTCAGCTCAGATGCTGTACTGAACGCAGAAAAACAGGTTAATTCCTGAAATGATTCCAGCTGAAGCGAGCGGAGGCACCCAGAGTCTTGGTGGGAGGACTACAGCATCCATAAACCCCAGCACACGAGGCCTGTTCTAGATTTATTTAAGTTTTTTTTTAATTTTTAATTTGCCTTTAACATTTTTATAAACAACTCAGAAGTCTTGCAAGATTCGTCGGCAAAAAAAATGGAAGACCGGAGAAACGGGTTCTCGTTGTCCCCTTTTTTTTTTTGTTGGTTCTTTTTTTCTTTGTACAGTTTTTATAACTACCTGGAGATATTTACAAAAGCCCGGCCTTAAAATGAAACCTGTAAATCATTTTTTGGAGACCTACGGGCCGGTTAATAAAGAGGCTGAGAGTTTGAAAGGCGTAACGGCCCCTTTGTTTTTTGAGTTCCTATTATATCGCTCAATAATGTTGACATATAATTTATTTCCCCTGTTCTGAAGCTGGAAATAAAAACCGCTTTCTCGAGCGCTTAATGTTTAGCCTGGCATTCTTTCTTGGGTCTTTTGTGCGTCCTTTGTGGATAGTTGAACTAAATACAAACTTCTTTCTTTCTTTTACTTTTTCTTTCCTTCCTTCCTTCCTTCTCCCTCCCTTCCAATCTTTGTTTTCCTTCCTTCCTCCTCCACTTCCTTCCTCCTTCCTTCCTTCTTTCCATCCATCCATCACTCCTTCCTCACTCCCTCTCTTCCTCCTTTGCTTCCTTCCTTCTCTCCTTCCTTTCTTCCTTCCTTCCTCCCTTCCTCTTTCATTTTTCCTTCCTTCCATCCATCTCCTTCACCGCTCCTCCCTCCCTTCTTTTCCTCTCCTTTCTTCTTCTCCCCTTCCTTCCTTCCTTCCTCCCTCCCTTCCTCTTTCATTTTTCCTTCCTTCCTTCCTCCTTCCTCCCTTCCATCCATCTCCTTCACCGCTCCTCCCTCCCTTCTTTTCCTCTCCTTTCTTCTTCTCCCCTTCCTTCCTTCCTTCCTCCCTCCCTTCCTCTTTCATTTTTCCTTCCTTCCTTCCTCCTTCCTCCCTTCCATCCATCTCCTTCACCGCTCCTCCCTCCCTTCTTTTCCNAAAAAAAAAAAAAAAAAAAGTGCAGGCCCCCAAATTAGGCACTGTGTAGCTTAATGTTTTGCAAAGTTGGCGACTTTTAAGGTGTGCGGACTTCAACTCCCAGAATTCACCCGGCTGGGGAATTCTGGGAATTGAAGTCCACCCATCTTGTAAAAAAATAAAATAAAACAAAACACTGGTTTCTTTGGAGAAAAAAACAAAACAAAACTCTCTTTTTTTCCCCCTTTGGAAAAATTCCACACCCTGCCTTCCTCTCTTCTTTCTTCCCATCCTCTGGACTCCGAAGGGAGACTGCTCCTGCATAAGGAGGTTCACTGTCCGAGCTGAGATCAGAGGAAGATCTTATTCTGCTCTCCTGGTTCTTTTAGGGGTGAATTATTTTGTGTGTGTGTGTGTGTGTGTGTGTATGTGTGTGTCTGCCTCAATTGCCCATGAGTTTGGAGTTTTCCCTTGGCGCAGCCAAGTGGGATGAATTGTGCTTTTGGGGACACACCCTTGAGGATAATGCAATTAATCTGTGTGAGATTGTGGGTGGCAGGGGGGGGGAAAGTGAGTTGCACCCCCTCCAAATTCCCTCCTTCTTTGCCTGCCAGATGATATGATTAAATAGAACAATAATGAAGACTTTCACATCGGCAAGTGGCATTGATTGATTGAGTCAGTTTTCATTCCTCATTCCTTCATTCCTATCCTCTTTATTATTGTTATAAATAACTCAAGGAAATAAACGTACCGAATGCTCTTCCTCCTCCTGTTTTCCCCAATCACAACAACCTTGTAAGGTAGGTTGAGCTGAGAGGGAAGGACTAGCCCAAAGTCACCCAACCGGATTTCGTGTCTGAGGTGGGACTAGAACTCACCGTCTCCTGGTGATTGGCCCAAGGCGGCACTAGAACTCACCGTCTCCTGGTGATTGTCCCAAAGTCACCAGGCTGGCTTTCATACCTAAAGCAGAACTAGAACTCACCATCTCCTATAGTGATTAGTCCAAAGTCACTCAGCCGGCTTTCATGTCTAAGACGGGACTAGAACTCACTGTCTCCTGGTAATTGTCCCAAAGTCACTAGGCTGGCTTTCATGCCTAAGGCAGGACTAGAACTCACCGTCTCCCGGTGATTGTCCCAAAGTCACCCAGCCGGCTTCCATGCCTAAAGCAGAACTAGAACTCACCGTCTCCCGGTGATTGTCCCAAAGTCACCCAGCCGGCTTCCATGCCTAAAGCAGAACTAGAACTCACCGTCTCCCGGTGATTGTCCCAAAGTCACCCAGCCGGCTTCCATGCCTAAAGCAGAACTAGAACTCACCGTCTCCCGGTGATTGTCCCAAAGTCACC
>NW_015388962.1:334926-350105 GCF_001527695.2 Protobothrops mucrosquamatus
AAGCAGAGCTGGGGGTCTAAGCAGAGCTGGGGGTCTCTAAGCAGAGCTGGGGGGCTGGAAGCAGGACTGGGGCTGGAGGCAAAGTTGAAGGGCTAGAAGCGGGACTGGGTGGCTGCAAGCAGAGCTGGGGGGCTGGAAGCAGGACGGGGGCTGCAAGCAGAGCTGGGGGGCTGGAGGCAAAGTTGGAGGGCTGGAAGCGGGACTGGGGGGCTGGAAGCAGAGTTGGTCTGGAAGAAGAACTGGGGGGGTCTATAAGCAGAGTTGAGGTGCTGGAAGCAGAGCTGGGGGGGGTCTGGAGGCAGAGTAGAAATAAGGGGAGGGGGACTAGCCTTGTGGCAAAATGACCCCCTTCCCCTCCCCCAGTGCACACGTGGATGCAGAATCTGGCCTGGAGGTTCCGGGTGGGTGGAGCAAAAATGCCCCCTCCCCCACCAGGATTCCACCTACCTGCCCAGGTGAGCTGGGCAATGATTGGCCAGGAAACAGGTTTACGGAAAAAGGAAAGCTGGTGGTTGTGGGGCAGAAGTGGCTATGGGGTGTGTCTGTGTGTGCTGACACTGAGAAGGAAAGATTGGGGGGGGGATTTTCCCCTCCTATCCTTTTCCGTGGCTCAGCCCCATAGGCGCACCATCAGCACCCCATTGCTTAGTTATGTGGGGTGTGGGTGGGGGGGCAGGAAGATCCCCCCAGCGATGGGGCAACCCGCCCCATAGACCTGTGTGTGTCTGTGTGTCATCACAACTCTGAAACGGCTTGCAAAGCACCGCTATGGGGTGTGAAATTAATTTCCGTGGGGAGCGAGGGTATGGGGCAGGAGAGGGATGATCTAATGTTTGTCTTGTTTTGTTTTGCCATGTCTCGCACCCAGGACTGACCTGCGGAAAATGTTTGCAACCAGAAACGTGGAAAATATCCAGTTTCTTCCCTTTCTGACCACCGACGTAAAGTGAGCCTAGTAGTGGTGGCGGCCCGGGCAGGGGCAGACGGGGGTTGGACTAAATGATCTCTAGGTTCCCCTCCGAGATTGGGAGATGGGTCAATCCTCAGCTGTATAATTGTGTATGACCAATCTACTCAACCATAACCCAAGGCCCTCAAAAGGAATAAATGTAAACCCTTTCAGCTTCAAGCAGTCCTCAGCTTAACGACCACAATTCAGATAGAATAGAATAGAAGCTGGAAGGGACCTTGGAGGTCTTCTAGTCCAGCCCCCGGCTCAAGCAGGAGAACCTGTACCATCTCAGATAAGCGAGACGTGTGTTAAATGAGTTTTGCCCCGTTTTTCAATGTTTCTTGTCACCGAAGGCCGTAAAGCAGGGCAAAGCACACTTTAACAACTGCCTCCCTTAGCGACATAAATTTTGGGCTTAACTGTCGGTCGTAAGTCAAGGACCATTTCAGACCATCCAGAGAAGGGGAGTGGACTGGTCGCTCCAAAAATCTGTTTCCTTCTCTCTCTCTCTCTGGATCAGCAACCTGGGTTGGCTAAGCTACGGTTCCCTGAAGGGCGACTGGACGTTGATCGTGGTTAATGCCGTGGGCGCCACCCTGCAGACGCTGTACATCCTGGTTTACTTCGTCTTCAGCTCAGAGAAGGTGGGTGAGCTTGTCCCCAAAAAAATCAAGACACCCCCCCCATAACAATAACCTTCATTCTTTCCCCTCCACTCTTCGGCCAATGAAATGTCGCACTCAAAGGTAGACTGCTCCTAACTCTGGAGTTCTACCGAGCTAACTGAGGCGTTGGTTAAGTGGGTTTCGCTTCATTTTACGACCTTTAATGACCATTTTACAGTCATTAAACTATTGCAAGCAGTTGGACTGTACCTGTATACAGATAGTCCTCAACTTGTGACAGTTCATAGTTACGACGGACTTCCCCAGGTCCACTTAACGACCCAGATTCAGAGTTCTGACAGGTCACACGATCGCATATTGGACACTAAGCAACCGGCCCCTATTTACGGCCGCATCCGGTTATAAATGATAATTTATAATATTTTTTGGGGGGGGGAAAACTGGTATTTATTTCTCCTTTCCAGCAAAAAAAAGTCCATCGTGGCTGAGGGATTCGCTTAACGACCGCTGGAAAAAAGATCGTAAAATCCTGCAGCGGTCCTACAGCGTCCCGCTTCACGATTGCCCGACTTAAAACGGAGTCTCGATATTGGTCATAAGCCGAGGACTAAAGGAAACAGCCTTATGCGCCCAGATTCGATCCCTAGGGAAGCCTTGGGGCGGACGTGTCTCGAACCCGCATCAGCCTCGCTTCGCATTTCCTGTTTTACGCACAACGTTACGGTCCAGTAAAGTTTGCAAGGAACATTTTGAGATCTTTTCAGCCGATGTTTGAGTAGCTTTCTGGTTGACACGCAGAGCCCTCCCTCCCTCCTCTTGTTGACTCAAGAGGGCTGGTGACTTGAGTCAACAAAAGCTCTTGTCCCCATAATTTTCTCTCCCGCTGTCCAGCTCCACCTCTTGGACCCACGTGTCCTGGGTCACCAGCCGGCCACGAAGGGGGTGGGAACTGAAAAAAATATTGACTTAAACGTGGAATTATGCCTCTCGGGAGAAATCCACAACTCCTAATTTTCCCATTTTTCTAAACATAGAGCTGTCTTGATATTTTTTATAATGCTGTGCTGGTAATCCTCCTCCTCCTTCTCTTTCTTCTTCTCCTTCTCCTCTTTCTCCTCTTTCTCCTTCTCCTCCTCCTTCTCTTTCTTCTTCTCCTCCTCCTCCTCCTTCTCTTTCTCCTTCTCCTTCTCCTCCTCCTCCTCCTTCTCTTTCTTCTCCTCCTCCTCCTTCTCCTCCTTCTCTTTCTTCTTTTCCTTCTCCTCTTTCTCCTCTTTCTCCTTCTCCTCCTCCTTCTCTTTCTTCTTCTCCTCCTCCTCCTCCTTCTCTTTCTCCTTCTCCTTCTCCTCCTCCTCCTCCTTCTCTTTCTTCTCCTCCTCCTCCTTCTCCTCCTTCTCTTTCTTCTTTTCCTTCTCCTCCTCCTCCTCCTCCTCCTCCTCCTTCTCTTTCTTCTCCTCCTCCTTCTCTTTCTTCTTCTTCTCCTCCTCCTCCTCCTCCTTCTCTTTCTTCTCCTCTTTCTTCTCCTTCTCCTCCTTTCTTTTTCTCCTTCTCCTCCCTCCTCCTTCTTTCACTCTCCCTCCTCCTCTCTGCAGACCCCACTTCAATCTAGCACTGAAGATAATGAAATGTCTGCAAGAAAACAACCAAGTTCAGAGACCACCAAGGACCCACAGTCTTCCTCCTCCTCCTCCTCCTCCTCCTCCTCCTCCTCCTCTCCACAAATCCTCCTAGTACTGATGATGTTACCTAGTTGGGTCATGAAACATCTGCAAGCAAATAACCAAGCTCAGTGAGCACCAAAGATCCCACAGTCGTCGTCGTCATCGTCCTCCTCCTCCTCCTCCTCCTCGCAAACCCCACCTCTAGTCTAGCACTGATGATGTTACCTAGTTTGGTCATGAAACGTCTGCAGGAAAACAAGGCAGCTCAGAGAGCACCCAGGACCCTCCGTATTTTACGCCTCTCTCTCTCTCTCTCTCTCCCTTCCTCTCCAGCTTGCCGTCTTGAGGAAAACAACAGCCCTGCTGGCGGTCCTTCTCTTCGGCTACGCCTATTTTAGCCTGATGGTCCCCGATCCCGTCACCCGCCTTGCCCAGCTGGGCCTCTTCTGCAGCCTCTTCACCATCACCATGTACCTCTCGCCCTTGGCGGATCTGGTACGTGGCATCTTCTCTGCTCCTGGCTTTGGAGGTTTTGCGGGCCGAGGCTCAGGGACCTCGACGTTGCCTGACAAAATGAGACGACCCCTTTTGGTGGGGTGGTGGGGAAGCATCCTGGAGGCCCCAAATCTTTGGTGGGTCATAGGGGGAAAGCTCCCACCCAGAAAGATGTTTTGTTCCCCGGCTATTGCCAGAGAGATCTGGGGCAAAAGCTGTCGCAGGAGACAGATGAAATTTGATAATTGTTTTCTTTCTCCTCTCTGCCTTTAGTTATTTATCTGTTTTTTTTTCTATCTTTTGTCATCCATCTATCCATCCAAACTTATCTTTCTATCAAACAGCTGCCATCTTCTACTTTTCTGAGTATTTCCTATCTTGTCTGTCTGTCTGTCTGTCTGTCTGTCTGTCTGTCTGTCTGTCTGTCTGTCTGTCTGTCTATCTATCTATCATCTTTTCCTCCCTGCCTCCCTAATCTATCTGCCATCCTCCTTCCTTCCTTCCTTCCTTCCTTCCTTCCTTCCTTCCTTCCTTCCTTCCTTCCTTCCTTCCTTCCTCCCTCCCTCCCTCCCTCCCTCCCTCCCTCCCTCTCTCTCTCTCTCTCTCTCTCTCTCTCTTTCTTTCTTTCTCTCTTTCCTTTCTCTTTCTTTCTTTCTTTCTTTCTTTCTCTCCCTCTCTCTCTTTCTCTCTTTCTCCTACCTCCTAAAAGCCACCCATCTTATCTACATGGCCGTTTAAAACTCTTATTATTCCCTATTTTTCAGCCTCAGCCAGGGGCAGGCAAAGCAGCTTAACTCTGAAAGAAAAAAGCCTTAAGGTCAAGGATTACATAAGGGTGCCCTCTTCTGAATCTACTTCAAATTAAGTTAGTTCATCAAATTAATTCAGCTTTCATTTGACACACCCCTGTAGTAAGTAGCTTGGAACACGGGAATGGGAGATGTAGTTTCTGCTTTGGAACAGATGCATCATTGATTATTTCTCAATGTTTGGCAGATGAGCGGGAAATATTGATAGGAGCCAAATTGTGTCATCGATACTGAAGAGAGAGAGAGAAAGAGAGAGAGAAAGAGAGAGAGAGATACAGAGTTTGCAGAAACTTTGTGATTTGGAGAACTTAAGAGGAAAAAAAAAAGATAGAAAAAGGGAGAAAGTTTAAAAACAGCCTAGCGAGAGCCACATGGTTGACGTCAGCCAGGAAATGCCAATTAGAAAAATACAAAACATTTATTATCTTTTATTCTCCGTTAATTTAATTGCCTTTGGTGTCTCCTTTCCTAAATGTTTTTGGGAAATGTTTTCTGTATTCTATGTTTCTATTCTGTTCTATTCTCTATTCTCTATCTATTCTGTTCTCTATTCTATTCTGTTCTGGTCTGTTCTATATTCCACATTTCTATTCTGTTCTATATTCTATCCTATTTTCTATATTTCAATTGTAACTTCTAAATTCTATTCTAAATTGTTCTATTCTATTCTATTCTATTCATTCTGAATTCTATTCTATTCTATTCTATTCTATTCTGTTCTGTTCTGTTCTATTCATTCTGAATTCTATTCTATTCTATTCTATTCTATTCTATTCTATTCTATTCTATTCTACATTCCTCTATTCTGTTCTGTTCTGTTCTATTCATTATGTATTCTATTGTATTCTATTCTATTCTATTGTATTCTTCATTCCTCTATTCTGTTCTGTTCTGTTCTGTTCTATTCATTATGTATTCTATTCTATTCTATTCTATTCTATTCTATTCTATTCTATTCTATTCTATTCTATTCTATTCTATTCTATTCTATTCTTCATTCCTCTATTCTGTTCTGTTCTGTTCTATTCATTCTGTATTTTATTGTATTGTATTGTATTGTATTGTATTGTATTGTATTGTATTGTATTGTATTGTATTCTATTCTATTCTATTCTATTCTATTCTATTCTATTCTATTCTGCAAAAAAAGGCCATAAAATGAGGCTGCCCTCCCATAACAACCGCCCTGTTTAGCAACGGAAATTCTGATCCCAGTTTGTGGTCGTAAATCAAGGACTGCCTGTAAACTAGCAGCCCGGCTGTGTTCCTTTTCCCAGCTCCACCTATTGCTTTGCGCAGTCCCTCCCGCCAGGCCCTGGTCTTATTCCCTCCCGAGAAACGGCAACACGTTTGCTCACACGGCTGCACGCCTGCCGTTTTTCCGGTTTAAGGACAGCTCAACGCCCAGAGAGACGGAAGCAAACATTGACAGTTAAGAAACTTGGCAAAAGAATTTTAATTTTGCCTGCAGAGAAGGGAGAAGGGCTGGGTCCGGATTGAGTTTCAGAGCGAAGAGGCACCTGTCGGGAAAGGGTGCAGGGAGGCAAAGAATACGCTAACCTGGTTTGATGCCCAACCCAGGTTAAGCCATCGCCAAGACAAGCCAGGTTCGCCCTCGGGAGCCCGCAGATAATAACCCCCCCCAAGGTTTCTCTTCAGAAGCTGCGCAAGCTCATAACGTCTTTCGCCTTTTCTACCCTTCTCGATGCTATTACTTGGCGTTCCGAGGTAGACTTCTACTGAAGCTGGAGGTTCTAAGGAAGCTTTGGTTGCTAAAGAGTCCAGTTGGATCTCTTTCCGGGTTCGATGCGGGTTCTTGCCAGCCGGCTCTCCCTCGCCCTTCCGCTCCTACTTCTTAGCTTGTGTACGTCAGGAAGTGTTTCCTGGTTGGTAAGCCATGAGACGGCGGAACTGACTGCCACATGAAGTGGCAACCGGCTGTCAGTCAGTGGAACAGGCGGCCACCTGGAGGGAGTTTTCCAGTAAAGGCTGGACAGTCAGGTGTTGGCGATGCTCTCTCAGATATTATTTATGGTTATTTTATTTTATTTTGCTTTATTATTTTTATTTTACTTTATTTTTATTTTACTTTATTTTTATTTTACTTTATTTTTATTTTACTTTATTTTTATTTTTATTTTAATTTATTTATTTATTTTATTTGACGGGATCTTCTGCTCTGCCATCTCCTCCTCCTCCTCCCTGCAAACTCAGTGACGGAAATTCCTGTCTCACTTATGGTCATATGTTGAGGACTCCCTATGTCTTGAACAATGCAGTGCTTAGCTCACTTGTAACCGCCGTTAAGCAGGTGTGCTGGCATCTGGACCCCCAAACAAACCTCATATGTTGGCCTAATTTAAGGCAGAATCCTAGTCACCTTCAGCTTTGTAAGGTGGAGTTTAGCATATGAGTACCCGTCAATTGTGGCTTATTTCATAAACTACAATTAGGGAAACCATGAATATGCTAGCTCTCTTTTTAATGTCGCCTCCATAAAACGCACCCGTCCTGTAACTCTCCCTGAAATGCAAGCGGGGCATGGAATAGAATTAAAAATGCAGAAAAGTACTAAAAAAAAAAATGGACGTAAAAAACCAGCGTGAATGTGGCTTAACTTACAGGAATCCAGCCAAACTGTGGTTAATATTAACTCCTGTTCTTTGCAAGCGCCAAAACCAGGGACGTGCTCACCCCTGCATTTAGACCATGTAAATAACATATTATCTCCGAATAATTTTGCCGGAGGGGCCGGGAAGAAAGGGTTCGCGTTCCCCTCCTCGCCTGCGCCATTCGGACGATTTTATTCCCGATAAAGATTTGATTTCCAGCAGAAGTAAATCTTTTTATTTCCAGATCAAGATTGTGAAAAGCCGTTCCACCCGCTGTTTGTCCTTCCCGCTGACGGTCACCACCTTCCTGGCGTCGGCCAGCTGGACCTTCTACGGGCTCCTTCTGGATGATCTTTATATCGCGGTTAGTATCTGGCCAGGTTGGGGCCTGAATTGGGCCGAAAGAAACTGAGTTTTAGGGCAGAGGACGAGCAGGGAGAGAGGTTGGCTTGTTGACAGATTTTTCTGTTTATGCTGCATGCTACTGATGATGTTACCTAGCTGGGTCATGAAACGTCTGCAAGAAAACCACCAAGCTCAGAGAGCACCAAGGAGTCCTCAGTCTTCCTCCTCCTCCTCCTCCTCCTCCTCCTCCTCCTCCCCTGCAAATCCCACTCCTTTCTAGTACTGATGATGTTACCTAGCTGGGTCATGAAACGTCTGCAAGAAAACCATCAAGCTCAGAAAGCACCAAGGACCTCACTGTCCATTTCTTCTTCTCCTCCTCCTCCTCCTCCTCCTCCTCCTCCTCCTCCTCTAAACCCCACATTCCTCTAGCACTGCTGATGTTCCCTAGTTGGATAATGAAACCCCTGCAAGAAAACAGAGACAGCCCTCCTCCACCTCCACCTCCTCCTCCTCCTCCCCTAACCCCACCCCCTTCCTCTAGCACTGATGCTGTTCCCTAGTTGGCTCACGAGAGGTCTGCAAGAGAACCGCTCATGCTCAGAGAGCCCCCCCCTCACGAGGACCCCACAATTCTTTTCTTCCTCCTCCAGATTCCCAACGTGCCAGGCATCGCCACCAGCCTTGTACGTTTCTGGCTTTTCTGGCGTTATCCCACCGAAAAGGAAACAAATTACAAGCTTCTCCAGGCCTGAAGACGGGAAGGGAGCGGAGAAGATCTCCACAGCCAGCCGAGAGAGAAAAAAACCCCTGAAATCAGCAAACGTGCTGATGTTGGATTGCCCAACTCGCCTGTGGCACACAGCCTACCCACCTCTGTCCAGCATGGGGGTTTATTTCCATCTGGACGGACTAAATGCCACTCCGGGCTACTCCCGTGCATTTTGCAGTGGGAGGGAATGTGAACTCCCGGGGGGGGGGGGAATAGATCCCGAACAAGGTGAACGGGATTCTCTCACTGGCCTCTTTAAAAGAGGTTTGCAGACCCTAAGTCTGGGGAATGTAGAGGTTCTTCCCCACCAGATATTTTTGGGGGAGGGGGCAGAAAGCTGTCGGGAAAAACATTGGAGGGTTTTGAAGATTGAGCTTCCGAAATCTGTTATTTCTCTCTCTCTCCTTCGAGGACTTGATTCAGACTGCCAAAGTTGCCTTATCCGTCCACCAGAAATGCCTTTTTTTACATAAAAATTATCCCCCTCCTCCTTTACTCCCGCTTTCAATTTTTTTATTTGATTCAGAAGATTAAAAGACCAAGTCCAAAAGAAAAAAAAAAATCAGGGACAAAACAAGATGATTAAAAAAAATGTGAATTAAAAAAGGACAAAATGCCTTTAAAAAACAAAAAATCTCCCTCTTTCGATCCATTGGGTTGTCTTCTAAGTGGGAGATCTCCCTGAGGTCTTGACCTGTGGAACATCGGGCCAATGGAAGAGAAGAGCCCCAGGCGAAACATTTCACGGATGTAGCTTTATGAGTGCCTTGCAATAAACAGGAGAGAGAGGATGGGACTCAACCTTGCTTTCAAGAGTTGCTTTTTTTATCTCCCCAGAGCAAAAAATCAAGAGTTGAGATGGTTAAAAAAAAATAATAATAATAATGGAACTTACAACACAAAAAGGAGAGTTTGTTTGGCTATCAGCCGAGTGGATTCCTGCCCGGAGTGGGTGGGTGGGTGGAGGGCTACATGATCCCAGTGTTCTCTTTCATTCGAGGATTCTGTATAGTGGGTTCCTCCTGGGAAGGGGGGTTGGACTAGATGACCTCCAAGGTCCCTTCCAGTGTGGGATTCCATCTAGTTGATCCCAGCATTTGAAAGGGACTGAGGTGATGCTCTGTAAAATCACTTCTAAGGTTTCTCGACGTGGATTCTTCCTTAGAAGCTTGAGAATCTCCAAGCTGTCCCCGCAACCCTCCGATTCTAGGATTCCCTGCATTGGGACGGGGTCAGTCTAGATGGTCTCCCGGAGTCCTTCCGAACCTTTTTGATTCTTTTCGTCCGTGCAACAAACAGGTTTAACTTTCCCCCCCATCAGCTACACAAAGGCACCCTTTGCAGAACGGGGAGGAAAATGTGCAATTTTATGAACGACCGAAATGTTTGTGTTCCCAAGTCCTGTTGGACCAGAACGCCAGGGAAACCGAGTCACGCCTTCCTGTCCTTGAAGCCACCGGTCTCTCCGGAAAGGGCTAATTATTTGCCTCTCTAATTAACAGTGTCTTTGCGCTGCCCCCGCCAACTTGGAAGGTGTGTGAGTTAAATAAACCCCAAAAAATCTAGAATATCCTGGGTTGTTGGTTTTTTTTTTTTTTTTTTTGGAGAAAGGAACAGCCCAAATGATTATTACCATTGCGCTTGGATTGTAGACACAATTCATCTGGCACACCCAAACGACGTTAACTCGCCATGTGTGTTAAGACTACAAAAATGCAGAGCGTGAAGGAAAAATGAAGGCATTAATATTTATGAAGAATTAATAGTTTGGGCAGACAACCGAAGGAGAAAAAAAAACACAATACAGGTAGTTTTTGACTTAAAAGGATTCATTTCGTGACCGTTCAAAATTACTACGGTCCTGAAGAAAAATATGCTTTTAATATGATTCAAACACAGGGCAGATCCCCGTGAATTGAGCGACACCCCCAGTGCTAAATGGAAGATTTTAATTTCCTTCCCTCGTTCATTTGTCTGGTTTGCTCAAGGTCCTGAAACATCAGCTAAAACAGAGACAACAGTCTAGTGGGTGCATGCAAAAAAGGATTTCTCTCCCTGGAGGTGCGTACGTGTGTCTCTTTTGCATATATACTGTATATATGCAAACCTACTCGCCACTTTGGCACCTGCCTTGCAAACTAAGCCTCTAGAATAGTATAGCCAGCAATTCCCTCCATTGTGGGATTTCCTACTTCCCGTCAGATCCCACCTGCCAACGCTCCAGAAATGAAAATTCAATTTAATTGCGGAAGAGAAGCAGAAAAGAAAATTCTTGATCAGCTCTACACTCCTTCTTTGTCGCCATATTTCGGTCTGTCTGGCTCCTTTCCCGAAAAGCTCTTTTTCTGACTTGGGAGAAGAAGCAGTTTTTTTAAAAAAAAAATGTGGATTGTTGTTCTTCCTCTATTCCTTCCTTGCCTCCTTCACTTTCATTATCAATCCTGTTTGTACCTCCCTTCCTTCGCTCCCTCCCTCTTGTGTTTATCTATTTCCTTTCCTTTCCTTGTCTGTTTGTCTATTTCCTTCCTTCCCTCCCTCATTTGTTTATCTAGTTATTTCCTTCCCTCCCTTCCATACCTCCTCCATTCATTATCAATCATTTTCTCCTTCCTTCCTTCCCTCCCTCCCTCTTGTCTGTTTATCTATTTCCTTCCCTCATTTGTTTATCTAGTTATTTCCTTCCCTCCCTTCCATGCCTCCTCCATTCATTATCAATCATTTTCTCCTTCCTTCCTTCTTTCCTTCCTTCCCTTCCTCCCTCGTCTGTTTATGTATTTCCTTTCCTTGTCTGTTTATCTAGCTATCTATTATTCCCTTCCTTCCTTGCCTCTGTCTGTTTATCTAATTATTTCCTTCCTTCCTTCCCTTCCATGTCTTCCTTGCCTCCTTCATTATCAACCGTTTCCTTCCTTCCTTCCTTCCTTCCTTCCTTCCCTCCCTCCCTCCCTCCCTCCCTCATTCTCTGCATTATTTTCCTACATTTCTTATTTTTCTATTTTCACTGATTCAGATGCCGGATTACTTTTTGCTACCGTTCAGAGTTTTAATTAAAAAAAAAATTTTTTTTTTAAAAAGAAGCAGCTCTTTTTCTTAGATGGATTCTCCCACCGGGCCACAGCCCAAACAGTTCCGTCCTATGCCGCCCGTCGTTTATCGTCCATGGGTCATTTCTGTTCTCACAAGAGCCCCGGGTTCAAAACTTCATGCCGTGGCGGGCGAGGTCGGCTCGGGCCTCTTGGATTTGTGCCTGCAGCTCCAGTGAAGCCTCCTGGCAGTCGTTGAAGGTAGCCAGGCGGTAGCCCACGACTCCCAGTGAATAGCAGCCGAATGTCACCAACAGGTAGATTGGCAAGGGCCACAGCACCTGGTGCCAGCTTGGGGATAAGGGGTGCTGCCCCACAAGATCCAGCATCAATGCAGCCCAGATGCCACCCAGGATGGCCAGAGAGCCGAGCCACTGAAGCAGCTTCGTCATGATCCTGAAAAACCGCAGGGGAAAAAAGAAAAAACCACGGTGAAAACGGAGAGATTCGCAAGCTCAGTATATTTCAGGACATCCTCTGCCCAAATTTTAAGGATTTTCTTTGCAAGTACATGCAGAATCTTTTGTTTTTCTTCTGCAAAGGAGGAATGCCACAGCCTGTCCCTGCAATGCCCTCCTCTTCTCCCCACCCCTCAAAAAAACAATCTGGAATCCACTTTAAAGCATTAGAAATATGTCAGCTTTTCAGACAAAGTAGGACTACAAGCCCCATGAACTCTGCTGCCATTTGGCCAGGTGGATGGGAAAAGGAGTCCAGCCTCCAAAGAGCCAGGAATTTATACCCAGACAGAAAAGTTTGCAATTTTTTCCCAGGGCTTTTTAATCAATCCATCAAACAATCAATCAGAATAGAGCTGGAAGGGACCCTGGAGGTCTTCTAGTCCAACCCCCTGCTCAGGTAGGAGACCCTATACAATTACTATTTATACTATTACTCTCCTAACAGCCATGGCTGTATCTATATATTAATATACTCACATATATTATTGTTATCTGTGCATTTCTTAATTACCCTGTGGCAAGACGGGCAGCCAATACATTTTATAAATAAGTTATAAATGACAGCAATTGTTATTGGCTCTTTATTTATTATAACTACGGTTATATCTGTGCATCTATACGGTTATTGTATCTTCATTATTGTATGATTACATCTGTGCAGCTTCTAATTGCCATTCTATTTTTATTATTAGGAGCAGCAATCAAAAGAGGATGCCCACCCAGCCCTTTCCAATTCTTTGCAACTATTGCAAAATAAAATAAAATAAATAAAATAAAATGCTCCCCAAGAGACAAACCCGCAACCGCCGACCCCTGCCCGCGCCCGCATTCACACGACCCACCGACCCCGCTTTTCTCCCGGGCGCAGTAAGACTTTTTCTTCCAGCTTCCGCGACTCGCCCGTCGCTCTCTGGTGACGTCACTCCCGCGCCTTCCAATCACCGCGCTTGCTGGGCGGGTGGCGCCGGTAGAGGGCCGCGGTGCTGGCCGGGAAGCGTAGTTTTTGTCCCGCTTTTAAAACATTTTTCGTTTTAGCGGGGGTTGGAGAGGGCAGGCGGGTTCTTGAGCATGGGCAGAGTGCCGGGGAGGATGTTGCTACGCTCTTGGGGATCCGCAGGAAGTAAGCGTCTACCCTTTTTCATTTAAAACTAACCCAACTCTCATTTAACCCTGTTGAAGTTATTCTGGGCTAAATCAGTGTTTCTCAACCTTGACAATTTTAAGGCATGTGGACTTCAACTCCCAGAATTCCACAGCCAGCAATGCTGGCTGTGGAATTCTGGGAGTTGAAGTCCACATGCCTTAAAATTGTCAAGGTTGAGAAACACTGGGCTAAATGTTGACCTCCGTTTGCTATGCGGAATCATGAGGCCTGGAAACCTGGTTATAAATGCTGTTTTTTAAATGTTTAATAGGCAGGAACATGAGGACTGGAGTCCTTATTATGTATAAGCATGACATTTAACGTGGTTTTCTGTGCAGAATCATGAGGACTGGAAACTTTTATTATAAATGCTGTAGTTAAATCCGTTTTATATGCAGAATCATGAGGACTGGAATCTTTCTTAGAAGTGTTGCATTTAAATAACTTGTCTATGCAGAATTATGAGTATTGGCATTTTTTTTTATTATGTATAAACCTGGTAGTTAAATCGGTTGTCTGTGCAGAATCATGAGAACTGGAGTCTTTATGAGATGTATTTAAATCAGTTGTCTATGCAAAACCATGGGAACTGAAGTCTTTATTATAAAGCATTTACTTGGCTCCATGCATAACCATGAAGATGGGACTCTTTTATCATAAAGCTCCCTTTCAGCATTTAAATCAGACTTCCAGGCAAATCCACGAGGACTGGAAGCTTGGCATTATTACTTGAGGAAGAAGCATAGTTGCCGGCTTTCTGGTTGTCTCAGTTTTGTCACCTGATATAAAAAGCCATTTGTTGTTGTTGCTTCCAATCCCACGCGCCTCCTCTGCCCTCAAGCCCGCCCTGTTGGAGCACACAACCATGAGGACTAGAACCTTGACTTTAGTTTCTCTTAAAAGGGTTTCGCATGGAAGAGAGCCGCCGAAAAAGAACCAATCGATCAGAATATAAAAACGCATAATTGAAACGGGTCCCCTAGAGGGAACCCTGAGGACCGGCCCCTTAGTCCAGGAAGTTGCTTTCAGCCCACCCAGAAAGCCATGTCCTGAACTAATAAAGGCAGGTTGCCAGTCCTCAGGGTTCTGACTTGGCATCCAAGGTGGCGATGCCCAACCCTTTCCCGCCACCCAGCCATCGCCTTCCTCTGCAAGGACCCAAGTGGGCCTGGCCGAAGGGGATGGGAACCAGGCGCTGCGACATTCCCACTGGCTCTCTGACCAGGCGTGCGGGAATCCCTGGCGGGCACGGGAAGGAGCGCAGGGGGGGGTTTGCTCCTGCGTGGGGACGCTGCCACCCGCCGCGTTCCCACTGTTGTTTCCAGCTTTCTTTCTCCCAGCTCCTGGAACTGGCTGGGAAGCGTAGGCCGTTTCCTGCAGGAAGCATCTGGTTTCCTCCGTGTCCCGCCGAGGCCGGGATTTGGCTAAGATGGGAAGGAGAGGCTGGGGGGGGGGGCGAAGATCTGAGGAGGGAGGCCTGGGGTGGTCTCCATCTTCTCCTCCTCTTTCTCTCCTTCCTTCTCCATCTTCTCCTTCCCCTCCTTGTCTGTCTTCTCCTTCTTGTTTCCTTCCTCTTCCTCTCCCTCTCCCTCCTTTCTTTCTCCTTCTCTTCCATCTTCTCCTTCTTGTTCCCCTCCTTTTCCTTCTCTCCCTCTTTCTCTCTCCTTTCTCTCTTTCTCCTTCTGCTTTTCTTCTTCTCCCTCTCCCTCCTTTGTCTTCTCCTTCTGGTTTCTCCCTTCTCCTTCTCTCCACTTTCTCCTCCTCCTCCTCCTGGTATATCTTCTCCATCTCCTCCTCCTCCTCCTCCTCTTTCTCCTTCTCCTGCTCCATCTTCTGCTCTGCCATCTCCCCCTTCTCCCCTCCCCTCCTGCAAACCCCCCTCCCTTCTAGCATTGAGGATGTTACCTAGTTGGGTATTGAAACGTCTGCGAGAAAACCACCAAGTTCAGAGAGCACCAAGGACCCCCCAGTCCTCCTCCTCCTCTTCCCTCTCCTCCTCCTCCTCCCTCTCCTCCTCTTCCTCCTGGAACGAGCTGCCCCCAGAGATCCGGGTGATCCCGGATCTCCCCTCCTTCCGCCGCGCCCTTAAGACCTGGTTATTTCAGCAGGCAGGACTGGCCTAGGGGTATTTTAAAGGGGTTTTAAATTAAATTTTTAGTAGAAGCGGCCAAATTTGAATAGTTATTTTTAATCTTTTTTAAATTTTGTATTGTACTGTACCA
>NW_015388962.1:350787-355728 GCF_001527695.2 Protobothrops mucrosquamatus
GGGGGGGGGAGAAAAAAAAGGAGGGCCTTCGATAGCCTCCAGATTGCTTAGCAAATCTCCGTACTTGTGTGAATCACACTTTATTCTAAATAATATGCACAAATAAATCACACCGCGGCTTATTATATTAGCGCCGGTGCCACACAGCAGATCAAAAAAAAAAAAAAGAGATTTTTTATTAAAAGGAGAGGCAGAATCTGGCGACTCTTTTGGTGGTCCAGGGGATTATAAGCGGAGCCTCCCTGCTCAGACATAGCCTATCTGAGCAACCGTGGAAAAATTCAAGGGGTGAATTTTGTTGTTGAATCTGATTTTTAAGGAGGTGGGTTGCAAAGCACACCCACGCATACTCTTCCCCCCTCTCCAGAATCCCCCCAGGGCAGGTGACCTACCTCTGTCTAAGTTTGGGGATGTCGTGGCTGCAATGACGCACAACCCCGTTTTGCAAAGACAAACACACCGCACACACGTCCGGACGTGCTGGAAATAAGTCAGGGGGTCCTGTCTGCTGATGAAATTGGTCCCTTGTTTCAACTGGCTGCAACCAGGACAGGCTGGAAAGGCAGAGCAGAGATTTGAGAGCAGGACTAAAAGGTCATCTAGTCCAGCCCCCCCCCCCCCTGTTTTGGTCCTGGGTTCAATGCAGGAATCCTTCCTGTCCTTCTTTGGACCGTTCTCCCAGTCTTCCTAAAAATCTTATCTCCCCTTAATTCCCACCCCCCTCTTCTCCTGAGGGGTTTTCTCTTCTCCTTAAAAGTTGTGCCCAAAAAAGCCAAAGTAATATATCTCTCAATGTTCCTCTTTTGCCTTCTCGGGTTTTTTTGTTCCCCTCCAGCGAGAGGATCTGAATTAAAAGCTGTTGTTTTTTTTATCAGGGGGCTTAGGAGCTCAGTGGAGTGGGGGGATGTTTGGCCGCAGGGACAAGACAATAGAAAAATACTCTGAAATTGGGAGGTTGCTGGCTTGCTTGATCCCAGGGCTGATTACTTAGGAAAACATATTTTTCTCTCTTCTCTGTGGCTCTTGCTTAATTTACTCTTGCTAGAGCAGGTATAGCCAGCGGTGTGTCTACCAGGGATACTTGAAGATAGGAGGGAGGGAAGGAAGGAAGGAAGAAAAGAAAGAAAGAGAGAAAGAAAGAAAGAAAGAAAGAAAGAAGATAGATAGATGAAAGAAAGAAAAAGAAGGAAGGAAGGAAGGAAAGAAAAGTGAGAAGGGAGGGAGGGAAGGAAGGAAAGAAGGAAGGAAGAAAGATAGAAAGAAAAAGGGGAAGGGAAGGAAGGAAGAGATAGAAAGAAAGGGAAGGAAGGAAGGAAAGAAAGAAAAGTGAGAAAGAAGGGAGGGAGAGAAGGAAGGAAGGAAGGAAGGGAAGCAGAATAACCGATTGAAGGGTCAAAGAGTTCACCCTTCCCCAAATGCCCCCCACTCCTGCCAACAGCTTGGAAGCCTATATATATATATAGCCTATATATATATATAGCCTATATATATACTCCCTTAATTCTTTGTTAGCAATCCAAATTTTGAAAACATATATAGCCTAGATAGATAGATAGATAGATAGATAGATAGATAGATAGATAGATAGATAGATAGATAGATAGATAGATGTAGGGAGAGAGATGATAGATAGATAAGTAGATAGATGATAGAGATAGAGATAGATAGATGATGAGAGAGAGAAAGAGAGAGAGGGAGGGAGGGAGAGAGAGAGAGAGGTAGATGAATAGATAGATAAGATAGATAGATAGATAGATAGATAGATAGATAGATAGATAGATAGATAGATGATAGATAGATAGATAGATAGATAGATAGATAGATAGATAGATAGATAGATAGATAGATAGATAGATAGATAGATAGATAGATAGATAGATATACCCAGGGATCATATATATATTCTCTTTTTTTTTGTTGTTTTTCTCCTTACAGAGAAAATTAAAATAGTCGGTGTGGTCACTTGGGAGCCAGCCTCTGCTCGCCCCAGGTGAATCTTGAGCTCAACAAATTAGGACTTGCCAAGCCAAGCCCCCCCCCAGCCCCCCCACCCCGAACCCAAGAGAGGGAGGGAAAAAAAGAGCTTATTTATTGAAGCCAGTCTTTGAAACATGGAGTAAATAAACACTCTGGGCCGAGACTTGCTTCAACCTGCCCGGTTTCCCGTGAAGTGCACTCACCTTGCCTACAGGTCTAAACACACCTTGCTGGAGAGAAAGAGGGAGGGAGAAAAAAAAAGATGCTCGGCCGATTTTGGGAACTGAGGCTGGAGCTGTTGGGAATTTTATTTCCCCAATTTTTGCAATGCGAGATTGATTGGTTTTCTCTCTTTCTCTCTCTCTCTCTTTTTCTTTCTTTCTTTCTCTCTTTCTGTTTCTCTCTCTTGCTCTTTTTTCTCTTTCTCTTTCTTTCTCTCTCTTTGATAAAGTTGATAACATGAGACGGTTCTTAAGTGAGTTTTGCCCCATTTTACGACCTTGCTTGCGCCAGTTGGGACTCTGCGGCCGTCATAAATATGAGTCAGTTGCCAAGCGTCTGAATTTTGATCACGTGACCATTAAGGGTGAAAAACGGTCATGTAATGGTCACTAAACAAACTATTCTAAGTTGAGGAGTATCTGTATAGCAATACGGATGAGTTGCCTAAGATAGACAGATGATAGATAGATAGATAGATAGATAGATAGATAGATAGATAGATAGATAGATAGATAGATAGATAGATAGTAAATTCTTTTTGTCTTCCAATTATTTTCATTTTCTAAGAATTTCATAATCGCGGTGTTGCAGTGCCGTCGTTAACTTCAGTCACTAAATGACCCGTCGTAAGTTGAGGACTATCTGTATAGCAATAAGGATGAGTTGCCTAAAATACATACATATATATCCTAAATTCTTCTTGCCTTCCAGTGATTTTCATTTTCTAAGAATTTCGTAATCGCGGTGTTGCAGTGCCGTCGTTAACTTCGGTCACTAAATGAACCGTCGCTAAGCCGATCACGTGGAACAAGCCTGCATTGTTGGTTGGGGGGGGATTGATCCAAGGTGACTCGGTCGACGAAAAGGGGGCCCCATCCTGGCTCAGTGGACCATCCATTAAGGCATATTCAACCTACCTGGAGATCTGCCCAGATCGAGAAGCACTCAGGTGGTGTCCAGAGAGGGGAGAGTTTAAATATAGCCCACCTACCCAATTCCAACCGCTGCAGAGTTGGAGCCCCCCCACATGACCCCTTCCTTTTGCTGCTGGCTTGTTGTTCTTGCAATCAAACCTTGACAGGAAAGGGTTGAGTTACCAAAGGCTGCGAGGCTTCTTTGCAGGGAATGTGATCCGATCCGCCGGCAAAGAGGGGTCTGGGGGGGTTCACACGTTCCCCCCTTACCCTCGGTTTGGAGAGGCTGAATGATGCCTTCTCTAGGGGTCAGGGCAAAGGTTGACCTTGGGGGGGGGAATCCTGTGCCCTGAAGGGGGCTGGGTTTGGGCTGGATCTGGGCTGAGTGGGGGGCTTGAGTGGATAAAGGGGTCAGGAGGAGGAAGCCCACTTCAGGTAGCCCCAATTGTCCTCTTTTCCTTTCTTCTTTCTCATACAACTTTCCTTCCTTTCCTTATCACTCCTTTCCTCCCTTTCTTATACCTTTCCTTTCCGTCGCTCCTTTCCTTCCTTTTTTCTTATATCTTTTCTTTCCTTCCTCCCTCTCTCCTTTCCTTCTCATATATCTTTCCTTTCTGTTACTCCTTTCCTTTTTTCTTATCTTTTCTTTCCTTTTCCCATCACTCCTTTCCTTCTCCTTATATTCCTTCTTTCCTTCTGCCCCTCTATTCCTTCCTTCCTTCCTTCCTTCCTTTTCTTCCTTCCTTCCCTTTGTCCCTTTTCCTTCCTTCTTATACTTTTCCTTTCTGTCCCTTTCCTTCTTATACTCTCCTTCCTTCCTTTATTTTCCTTCCTTCCTTTCCTTTCTGTCCCTCTTTTCCTTCCTTCTTATACTTTCTTTTCCTTTCTGTCCCTTTCCTTCCTTCTCTTCTTATACCCTTCCTTCCTTCCCTCTTTCCTTCCTTCCCATGCTTGTAAAGATTGGGTTGGGATTGTGCATTAATGGCACCCAGGCACTGGGTCTCGCCAGGCTCAAATCCTATACCTTGTGAATGAATTCCAGTTCCCATCCTCCCCCATCAGGTGATCAAATGACTTCATTGTCCCTTCATTGTCCCGATCCTTAAGTTGTTACTGAGCCTGTGGTTTCTCATTTTTCCGATTAACCCAGGGATTTAGTTTGGATATGTCAGCAGGGTTTTTCGCCAGGCTGCCTTACAACTTGCAAAGTGAACGTGGAGATAACTTAATCCAGACTTCTTCCTTCAGGTTCTCTAGAATTCGGGAAGATTTAACATAAAATAAAATGATAATAAATGTATAATACACCCCACCCCACCCCCAAAGGTGGCTTTTAAAAACAATCTGAGATTCCCTTGAATCTAGATTTAAGAAAGGGCGAGTTTAGGAAATCCTGCAATAAATTAAAATTTAAGGCTGATCTTTCCTTGCCCTACAGCGCTCCCTGCTGGAGATCCGATTGTGGCACAGGGTTGAGAGAAAGCTCATAACACCCATCATCCCCAACCTGCCCTATTTCGGCAGCAGCTTTTAAAGTTTCACGGGCGTTCACCACCATGCTAGATAGTCATCTATTGGCAGTGTTCCTCAATTTGCAGAAATCTGGACTTCAACTCCCAGAATTCCCCAGCCAACATGTTTTAAGTTATTTAATTCTGGCTGGGGAATTCTGGGACTTGAAGTCCCCAACTCTTAAAAGTTACCAAGTTTGCAGATCCCTGATCTATACGATCCCCAAATGAATCGATTTGGGCCAGTTCCTTTCTCTCTCCATCAAGCCTACGTTGGATTGTTGGGATAATAGGGGGAAAAAATCAGAGGGAGACAC
>NW_015388962.1:357769-373134 GCF_001527695.2 Protobothrops mucrosquamatus
CAACACAAAATCCAGGTAAAAATCAGGATAATCCATTCAGCTCCCCCAAAGCACCCACCCTGTCTGCATTTGACTCACTTTCAGGAAAGACCTTTGCCTGGAACCCTTTGCCGAAAATCAGGCTTTCGAGGTTGTTGAAGGCCTTGCGTGGGTCCGGGGTCAAGGACGACAACCGTAGGAAAGGCAGGGCCTATTTTGCAATCATCTTAATCCAGATGTTCACCTCTGCCCCTTGGGAAAACCTCTGTAAGGTTTTTAAATACCTGTTTTTAATAGCTTTTATTTCAGGCCGTCTCCCTCGGGGGAGACACAGACACAGACATGCCCAAGCACACACAGGGCCCGAAAGGATACAGTTAGGGAAAAAATGAAGAGGGCAGACCCCAAAAGACCCCCCTGGATGGTCAGCCATTCGCTGGAGGCCAGGTGGCGGCTGTACATCTGCATCCCGGTGAAGAGCAGCAAGGATAAGAGGGCGGAGAGGACCAGTGATATTCCCGTGCTGACGGCTGGAAAGAGAGAGAGAGAGAGAGAGACGGTCACGCCAGCCGGCGGGACGATGTGGTCATCAGCAGAGGGTCCCAAAAGGGTCAGGGGGGGCCTCCCTGATTTGCCACCAGGAGGGGGAGAAATTCCGGCCAATGATGGTTTGTTTGAGGAATGCCTCCTGGCTTATCCAGGGTTGGAAGGCTGCTGCAGGAGGAGTGGGGGTTCTCATGTCCTGGGGTGGGGGGGCAGCTTTGCTGGAGCACCAGGCAGACGGGAAGTTGTAAAAAGGATGAAGGCGGGATGTAGAAGGAAGTTTAGCAAGGCCATTCCTGGGCATAAAGCGAGGTTTGTTCGACCTCCTTCAGCAAAACAGGTCGGAAATATAGAGTGTACAACTTGGAAAATGCTAAAAACTTATGTTTAAATGTTAAGTCTTCTATTCGTGAGAGTCACAAAGGTCTTCTGCCCACAATGCTCCTTTGCCCATAATCCCCTCCTTTACCCATAATTCCCTCCATCCACAATGCCCCTTTACCCATAATTCCATCTGTAATGCTCCTTTACCCATAATTCCCTCCATCTATAATGCTTCTTTACCTATAATTCCCTCCATCTATAATGCCCTTTACCTATAATTCCCTCCATCTATGATGCCCCTTTACCCATAATTCCATCTATAATGCCCCTTTACCCATAATTCCCTCCATCTATAATGCTTCTTTACCTATAATTCCCTCCCTCCACAATGCCTTTACCCATAATTCCCTCCATCCAATGCCCCTTTACCCATAATTCTCTCCATCCAATGCCCCTTTACTCATAATTCCATCTATGCCATTTTCCCATAATTCCCTCCATCTATGATGCCCTTTTACCCATAATTCCATCTATAATGCTTTTACCCATAATTCCCTCCATCCACAGTGCCCCTTTACCCATAATTCCCTCCACAATGCCCCTTTTTACCCATAATTCCCTTGTGCCTAGAATGCCCCGTTAGTATGAAAGCAAACACACAATGACACAAGTAGTGTTTATGCCCAGGGAAGCTGTTTGGGAACGATGGGTGTTGTAGTCCAACACAGTTTGGGGGGATTCTGTGTAATGAACTGGCCTCTCTCATTTGTCTTGCCTCACCCACCGTGCCACGTTACCCAGGGTGCCCTTAGGGGGGGATCCGATGCCCACCTCTCCCTTCCCAGAGACCACGTTACCCATAATGCGCAGCGCGACGCCCCCGTTCCGTCCGCCGAGCCAACGAGCCCTCCTCGGTTTGAACCAGAGCGTCTGTCTGCCTTGCGCATGCGCTGCCGAGAAGAGCCTCTTCCAACCACGCCGAAGCTCCTCAGTGCGCGCGCGCGGGGCTGAGCGCCGACGTGTACTTTTTCCTTCCGCGCCTGCGCACAAAAGGAGACCGAATGAGCGCCTTGGTACATGCGCAGTCATTGCCTTGCCTCGTCAATAGGCGGAGTGCCTTTTTCACCGGCTCGCCGCTAGGGGGCGCGTGCAGCCGCACGCCTCTCCCTTGCCCGAGGCGTCGAACAAAGCAAAGCGTGAAATCTTTTCGCGGGTTCGAGACCCGCCCCCTCGCTTTGGCAAAGATTGGGGGGGATGATAATATATATATATATATATATAGGAGTCGCCTTTGCAATCATTTGCAAGCTCGTCTTCCCCCTCTGCCCTGCAGACGCGGAGAGGCACTCTGCGTAGGCTCAGAGGCGGCCTTTCCATCGGGGCTGGGCATGCCCAGCTGGGCAAGACAGCCTCTGATCTTGTGCAGACGGCTCCCGGGGCTCACCCTGATGCAGAACCCCGGCTTGGGTGACCCTCCCCCCATCCCCTTGACACTTGCAAATCCCCAGGGCTTCCAGCAACCGCGATGCAGATCCCCATGCAAAGCATTTCCCCCCCCTCTCTAAGGTGGGAGTGGGTGGGCGGGGGGGGAGCCCTGCTGGGTTGAGCTTCCCCCGAGCATGCGCACTCCCCCTTCCTCCCGCTCCCCCCCCCCAACCGCTCAGTCCCAGCTGCAATAGACCGAGGCGTTCGCAGGCGCTGTGCGGGGAGGGGGAGGGGGGGACACACTGGGAGCATCCCCGTCCCACATCCCCGGGAGACATGGCCGAGGGCGACGACCTCCACTCCTTTACTTCCATCATGGACGCCCTCGTCCGGATAAGCGTGAGAACCGGGCTGGGGGGTGGTGGTGGTGTCGGATGGATAGAAGGATGGATGGATGAATGGATGGATGGATGGGAGGGGGGGGGGCGTTGCACAAAAACCGGGGCGGCTGCAGCCACGCAGAAAGGGGATGCCCCCCATCCCTCTGTGCAATACATGGCCGGATGGGGNATAATACATTTCCCCAATAAAAGCCAATTAAAAACCAAATATTTGTAGCTGTGTCTCTTATTAAAATCATTAAAAATTATCCCTATTTAAAATTCACCCTAGGTCAGTCCCGCTTGCTGAAAAAGCCATGTCTTGAGGGCGCGGCGGAAGGTTAGGAGATCCGGAATCGTCCGGATCTCGGGGGGTAGCTCGTTCCAGATAAACACTTGGGAAATATACTTAAATTTTGCAAAGCGCTCACGAAAAGCTGGCAATAAGAAGGCAAGAGGACTCAAAGCTGTAAAACAAAAAAGAAAAAGACACCAGTCTGGTTGCTGTTTTCGCTATAAAAAAAGAAAGAAAGAAAAGGTTTATTGAATTTTATCCAGGGCGTATTCCTGCCCCTTTGGAGGGCGAGGGGGAGAATGTCCCATCGTCAATTCCTCTTCCGGCTCTTGCTGACCGTCTTGGCGGGCACGGAGACGGGGGTGGCCATTTGGTAGAGGGTGGAGGAGATCTTCTGGATGTAGTAGAGGGCGACCAGGGAGAAGATCAAACTGCAGGGGAAGAGAGAGCAGCCAAGTTGCTCAGGTTAGGATTGTTCCCCCCCCCGGGAAAGGGGGGGTCTTTCCACCCCACACTGGAGTGGGGAACGGATGCTCTCCAGGGGGAGGGCCAAGGCAAGCTTCCCCCAGGACTGGGAGGGTGGGTAGAAGGTGGATAGACAGATAGATGAGTCCTTCCTTCCTCTATTCCTTCCTTCCTTTATTCCTTCGCTCCCTTTCCTTCCTTCCTTCCGCTCGTTTCCTAATGTTATCTGCTTTTCTTCCTTCTTGTCTTTTTTCCTTGTCCTTCCTTCCTCTACTTTTTCTCTCCCTTTCCTCTTCCTCTGCTTCTATTTCTCCTTTCTTCCCCTTCCCTCCCCTCTCCTCCAATCCTTTCTTTCCTTATCTGCTTCCCTTTCTTTTCTTCCTTCCGTTTTTTCTCCTTCCTCTACTTCTTTCTCTCTCCTTTTCTTTCCCTTTGCCCTTCCTTCCTCCCTCTATCTTTCTTCTCCTTCCTTTCCTTCCTCTCCTTTCCCATCTATCTATCCCTCCCTCCTTCTCCAATTTCCGTCCCTTCCCTTCCTTTCTTCCTCTGCTTATCTTTCTCCTTTCTCTCCCTCCATCTCTCCCTCCCAACAAGGACTTTCAAAGTGTTTTTTAAAAAAAAAAAAAAAACTAGGATTTTTTTTTGGCTCACATTCCTTATCCAGGTGGGATTCTTTTAAACTCCTTTAATTGCCTTAGAGGTGGGCCAAGTCCTCCCCCCCCTTTAGACTTAAGGCGTTGGGCTCCCCCCCCTCATAGTTAAGCTACACTGATAATATTCAGCTGCTCTTCCAAAACGCAGAAATCTCTTTCTCCAGACTTCAAGCCAGCCGACGTGCTGAAATCCAGACCACCCCTTAGCCAGAATTGTTTGGATTGAGGATTCGTGTCTGGATAAGAGTTGGAAGGGACCTTGGAGGTCCTCTAGTCCAACCCCCTGCTTGAGCAGGAGACCCTGTACCATTCCAGACAAATGGCTGTCCAATCTCTTCTTAAAAACCTCCAGTGAGGCAGCATCCACAATTTCTGGTGGCAAGCTGTTCCACTGATTAATTTTTCTCCCTGTCAAAAAATTCCTCCTTACTTCTTGGTTCCCTCCTTGATGAGTCTCCATCCATTGCTTCTTCTCCTGCCTTCTGGCGCTTTGGAGAATAGCTTGACTCCCTCTTCTTTGGGGCAGCCCCTCAAATACTGGAACGTTGCTATCATGTCTCCCCTAGTCCTTCTTTTCACTAAACCAGATATACCCAATTCCTGCAACCGTTTAGCCTCGCGGCCCTCCAAAACTGGACACAGTCTTCCAAGTGTGGTCTTACCAAGGCATTATAAAGTTTAATTCATCCCCCTCCCCAATTTAATCTCTCTCTCTCTCTGTGCCTCTCCCACCCCCCACCAGCCCACCTCTGTCCTTACCAAGTAGTGACACACACTCGGTGAATCAGTCCTGATGCAAACAGGGCCAGGAGGAGACAGGAAATAACTGTAGATGGCGGGGGAGGAAAACAAAAAAAAACAACACAAAATCCAGGTAAAAATCAGGATAATCCATTCAGCTCCCCCAAAGCACCCACCCTGTCTGCATTTGACTCACTTTCAGGAAAGACCTTTGCCTGGAACCCTTTGCCGAAAATCAGGCTTTCGAGGTTGTTGAAGGCCTTGCGTGGGTCCGGGGTCAAGGACGACAACCGTAGGAAAGGCAGGGCCTATTTTGCNCCCCCGCCTGCTGTTGCCAAGGAAGGAAATGGCACCCCGGCAGAGGGCAGGCAAGGTAAGACCCCCTTCCCCACCCTCGCCCTTCCCCCCCCCCCAAGAGGGGAAGCCCATGCTTCCCAGCCTGGCTTTGGAAGATGGGCCACGGAGGAGTGGGCGGGGCTTGGCCAGCCCTTTTCCGCCTAACTAGGATGGGGGGAAATTTGCTGCAGTTGGAAACTTGGAGCCCCTGGCACCGGATGGGCAGTGGGTCGATGTCGGTGGGGGTCTCACGTGGCGCCAAGCATGGGGAGACCCTGGGGGGAGGGCAGGAGCATCCAGGAATGGATGCCCTTGAAGGGTTCACGGCAGAGAGCAGAGAGACCGGGCAGTTAGCCAAGCTGCTTGGGAAGGGGGGGGGATCTTTCCATGCATGGCGATGGGGGGAAATTTATTTATTTATTTATTTATTTATTTATTAAATTTATATCCCGCCCTTCTCCTTGCGGACTCAGGGCGGCTGACAATCGATTAAAAATACACCAATGACAATTACAAGATTAAAATTAATTAAAAGGAAATATTTAAATATAGTCTAATTAAAATATAATTAAAATATAATGAAGAGAGTGGGGTCAGCGGGCATAGAAAGAGCCCTTGATCCTCGACAGATCCCAGGTGGGAGCAAGGAGAAAGTCATTTTTAGATCTTTGGGGGGGGAAATATTCTTTTTTTTCTCTCTCTCTTATTCTGCTGAAGCTGGGATCCATCTGAACCTGGTTTTGCAGATAGATTGCCCCTGGACAGAGAGGTTCTCCTAAGGCTGCCTGGCTTAGGAGTTCTGCTGAGGCTTCCTGGCCCACCAAGTTCTTTTATGAGGAGGAGGGGGTGAAATCTCCCTTTTTTTTTTTGATTGATTGGCTGCGAGCCTCGGAAACACTCTCTTGAGCTGTAAAACAGGCCGGGGTTATTCTTAGCAAGCCAGGATGGAGTCCTGATTACTTTGTTAGATTTATTGGGTGGGGAGGGGGAGATTCAGCTCCAGCCAATGTCTGAGGGGCTTCTGGATTGCAAGCCCCATCGTCCTCGGCAGCTGATGTTTTGTCATTTGAATGGACAAGGCTAAAAAGCAGGAGACGGTGAGTTCTAGTCCTGCCTTAGGCGTGGAAGCCATTTAGGTGACTCTGAGTCAATCACCAGGAGACGGTGAGTTCTAGTCCTGCCTTAGGCGTGGAAGCCATTTAGGTGACTTTGAGTCAATCACCGGGAGACGGTGAGTTCTAGTCCTGCCTTGGGCGTGGAAGCCATTTAGGTGACTTGAGGTCAATCACCAGGAGACGGCGAGTTCTAGTCCCACCTTAGCTGTGAAAGCCAGCTGGGTGACCTTCAGAAAATAAGTTTCAGCCCAACCCACCTCACAAGGTCGTTGTTTTGGGGGAAACAGGAGGAGGAGGAGGGCGTGTTGAATAGGTTAACCACCTTGAGTTCCTCGTAAAAAATAATACAGGCGGAATAACATCGACAAAGATCCCCGACAGCTGATTCGATCTCGTGACGAGGTGGCCAAAATAGGCCATTATTTGCAGAAACGGCTTTCGCGTTGTTGTTTTGTTTTTCCAACCTGGCTTCTCCCTCATCCCTCCTTCCTCCCCCCCTCCTTTTTTTGTTTTTTCCCTTCTCCTTTTTTGCAGACCAGCATGAAAAACATGGAGAGGGAACTGCTGTGTCCGCTTTGTAAAGAGATGTACAAGCAGCCCCTGGCTTTGCCGTGCATGCACAGCGTTTGCCACATTTGCGCCACCGAAGTCCTGCTCCAGCAGGGTTACATCTGTCCGGACCCCACCTCGGAGCCCACATCTCCGGCGTCCACGCCAGTCACGCGGAGTCCACGCTTAGGGCGCCGGATCGTGCCAAAACCGGAGCGCCTGGACCGGCTTCTGAAATCGGGTATCTGTTTGAGATCTTGGGGGATTGGATCTTTCGGTCCCCGGACGTACGACCACCATTCAGCCCAAAATGTCTGTCGCTAAGCGAGACGGCCGTTCAGTGAGTTTTGCCCCGCGGTTGTTAAACGAATCAACTGCTGCGGTCAAGTCAGTCACAATCTGGTCTCCCCCGTTGATTCTTGCGGGCCTGAAGGACGCCAAAGGGGGATCCCGGGGACACGGCGACCGTCATAAATACGAGTCGGTTGCCGAGCGTCTGAATTTTGACCCCGGGGATGCTGCAGTGTCGTAAGCGTGAAAAACGGTTCCTGAGTCACTTTTCCCCCCCCCAGTGCCGTTCTAACTTCAAACGGTCACTAAATGGACTGTCGTAAGTAGAGGACTGGCTTTATAATAGTTGCGGAGGGTCGACATCATCTTGAGGGCAGACAATCCAGGTTTGGACAGGTATCCCAGAACCAGCCAGAAAAGGCAGAGCTTTTGAGAGAGAGAGAACAAATCTTTCCATCCGGATATACTTAGAGATAGACTGCTCCTGCCTATGGCAGCTCTCTCTTTTTTTCTCTCTCTCCGAAATAACATTAAGAATTTATTTCTCCTTTGTAATGATGTCCCCCATGTCTCTCCTTCCGCCCAGGTTTCGGCACGTATCCTGGCCGGAAACGAGGGGGCGTCTTGCACCCCCAGAGCATCCTCTTTCCGTGCCCGCTGTGCCAGCGAGACGTGGACCTGGGCGAGCGAGGTTTGGGCAGCCTCTTCCGTAACCTGACGCTGGAACGGGTAGTGGAGCGTTACCGCCACACCATCAACGTCAACGCGGCCATCATGTGCCAATTCTGCAAGCCGCCACAGCTGGAGGCCACCAAGGGCTGTACCGAGTGCCGATCCAGCTTTTGCAACGAGTGCTTCAAACTTTACCACCCGTGGGGGACACAGAAAGCCCAGCACGAGCCCATCCCTCCGACTCTCACCTTCCGTCCCAAAGTAAGGCTCCCCTCTCGCTTTCCAGGGCTCAAAAGGTGCCCCCTAATTCCTTTAACTGAAGACTAGATGACCTCCAAGGTCCCTTCCAACTCTGTCTTCTGTTTTTGTTTCTTGGCTTGGAAGGAAACGTTCGTGTTTTCGTTTCTTAGATTTGAAGACCACACTCGTGTTTTCACCTCTTGGATTTGAAGACCACCTTCATGTTTTTATTTCTTAGACTCATATCCTACCTTGCGCTCGGGAGCTCAAAGCAGTGAGATCATACAGGCCTCCTCGTTTAGTGACCGCAATCGGCGAAGGGAAAGCACAACCGACGCTCTTCCTCCCGCTTCCCTTTGCTTCGCAGACTCGCGAAGGTCACAAACGCGAGGACTGGTCACCAAATTTTCATCTCTGTTGTAGCTTCGGCCGATTGCCGTAGAGCGCAGTCACTAAACGAGGACTCCCTGTGATAACTGGCTTCTTTTTTTTGCCCCCTGATCTTCCCCTGCGCACGTTGTGGGTCCGTCCTGTCCTGGTTGCGAAGTGCTCCAGCCGGCTTCGTTTTGTCTCCCCTGCAGGGTCTGATGTGCCCCGAACACCGGGAAGAGGTGACGCATTATTGCAAAACCTGCCAGCGTTTGGTGTGCCAGTTGTGCCGAGTTCGTCGCACGCACACAAGTCATAAAATCACACCTGTGCTCAGCGCCTACCAGGCACTCAAGGTGAGATTTTTGTAGAAAGTCGTCCGTTTCTTTTCTTTTTTCTTTTTTCTTTTCCATCTCCAAGTCCTTGAAGTTGATTGGCCAACCAAGGAGAAACACATTTTTTTTTAAAAAAATAAAAAAATTAAAACCATCTTGGCTTGATGACTTTAGGAAGGAAAACTGCTCGGGGTTCATACTGCACTCAGGATGGTCTTTGAGGCCTGGAGTGGATTATGGGAACACATCTCCTGTTTTTCCGGGCAACGAAAACGAAAATTTCCTCTGTGATAAAATAGACAAATCTCCCGTTTTTTTCTTTGCGAGTCGTTGACTTGGACACAAAATACGATTTTATATATATATATTTTGCCAAATGAGCCTCTACTAATGAGGGTCTTGAGATGGTTTTTAATCCTCGGCTGTGATACGATGTCATGCAGAAGGGAGGGAGGGATTGAATTCCCGAGGAGCAAAAAAACGACTCCGTTCAGAGAGTTAGTGTATGAGAGAGAGGGCGAAGGCAGCTCCTCCTCAAAAGTTCCCAGGGAATGGGCTTTTATCGGTATGTTAGCGTGCTTTAGTCTGTCAAGATTCTGTCTCTGGGCGAGGAACAATAAATAAACCTCCTTGGAAGAATCACAAAGGGATCTGTCTTGGGTTTTGAAGCCTGACAATGATCGGGGGCCTGTAGGATCGCACCCTCCACCCCGTTGCTTCACCGTATTTTTCTCACTCGCAGGAAAAGCTGACCAAAAGCATAGCTTATATCCTGAGCAATCAAGACACGGTTCAGGCTCAAATCAACGAATTGGAAGAGACTCTTCGGCTTGCGGAGGTAATGTTACTTTTGTCGTTCTTCTGTTGAGGTTGACGCCAGGCCCAAACAACGAGAAAAATTTGGGACACCAATTTGGCACTTCCTTCCTGGCTTCCCCATTTTTTGTCTGTAAAATAATGGGTTGTAATTCAGGAGAACTAGGAGGTTTAACAAATTTGTCCCCAAAGCAATACAGTATGACGTTGTACAAATTTGTGTTCTCTCGAGCCTAATAATAATAATAATAATAATAATAATAATAATAATAATAATAATAATAATAATAATAATAATAATAATAATAAAGTTGGAAGGGACCTGTGCAGAGTTTTCCTGCTCGAACAGTGGGTTGGACTAGAAGATCTCCACGGTCCCTTCCATCTCTCTTATTCTGTGATTATTCTGTGACTCTGCCTGAGCAGGGGGTTGGACTAGAAGACCTCCACGGTCCCTTTCATCTCTCTTATTCTGTGATTATTCTGTGACTCTGCCTGAGCAGGGGGTTGAAGACCTCCACGGTCCCTTCCAGCTCTTTTATTCTGTGATTATTCTGTTATTCTGCCTGAGCAGCGGGTTGGAGTAGAAGATCTCCACGGTCCCTTCCAGCTCTGTTAATTCTATTCTATTCTGACATTTTAGGAGCAAAATGCCGGCGCAGAGGGAGGGAGGAAGGAAGTCCCTTCGGGGTGGCACCCGGCTTGTCTAATAATCGGCCCTTGTCTTGCAGGTGAACGGCACCCAGGCCAAAGAAGAGGTCATTCGGCTGATGAACAATTTGAGCAGCCTGCTGGACGAGAAGCGAGCCGCTCTGCTTAACGCCATTGAAGATTGTCGCCAAGACCGGGTCGCTCGCCTGCAAGGCCAGCTGCAGGAACACCAGGCCATGCTGGAGAATTCGGGCATGGTGGGCTACTCCCAGGAGATCTTGAAGGAAACAGACCAGCCCTGTTTTGTCCAGGCCGCCAAGCAGCTGCATCACAGGTGCGTTTCTCTGAAAAACAGGCCAAACCAAAAAATACCCATTGGCTGGATTCACGGAATGACGCTGTGGTTCGCTTAATGGCCATCTGATTCCACTGTTCCTCATTGCCGTTGTAAGTCGAGGCAGACCTGAGTTTGATGAGAGTTTCCTGCCTGAGCAGGGGGTTGGACTAGAAGACCTCCAAGATCCCTTCCAATCCTGTTACTCTGTAATTCTGCTTTCCTTCCTTCCTTCCTCCCCTCTCTCCCTCCCTTCTTTGTCACTTTTCCTTCCTTCCTTCCTTCCTTCCTTCCTTCCTTCTCTTTCTCCCTCCCTTCTTTGTCACTTTTCCTTCCTCCCTTCTTTCCTTCCTTCCTTCCTCCCTCCCTCCTTCCTTCCTTCCCTCTTTCTTTCTTTCTTTCTTTCTTTCTTTTTTCTTTCTCTTTCTTTCTTTTTCTTTCTTTCTCTTTCTTTTTCTTTCTTTCTTTCTTTCTTTCTTTCTTTCTTTCTTTCTTTCTTTCTTTCTTTCTTTCTTTCTTTCTTTCTTTCTTTCTTTTTTCCCTCCCTCCCTCCCATCTGCAAGTATCCCTGGTAGACACAGCGCTGGCTATACCTTCTCTAGCAAGAGTAAATTAAGCAAGAGCCACAGAAAAGAGAAAATATGTTTTCCTAAGTAATCAGCACTAGGATCAAGGAACATCCAAATTTCAGAATATTTTGTTATTATTCTGTTATTCTCTTTAATATATATGTGCGTTTATGTCCGTTGCAATCAAGGAAGCGGTAGTGGTTGATCTATGCTCAGACGTTTTTTCCCCCCCTTATCTGATTCTCTCTGCTTCCGTCTTGATTGCTCCGTCCTGCGACAGGATCCTCAGAGCGACCGATTCCCTCCAGGCGTTCCGGCCAGCGGCCAGCGCCTCCTTCAGCCAATTCCAGGTGGACGTGAGCCGAGAAATAAAGCTGCTTACAGACCTCATTTTTATTAAAGGTGCGTAGAAAGCCGATCTTTTTTGAGCCTGGCCTGCTTCGGGAGGCAGGAAAAATTCTCCCTTCCAGCTACGACAAAATTGGATCTTTTCATGTATTCCCAAAAACCCTATTTTTTTGGGTTAATTTTTCCCAAAAAATTAAACTGGCAGCTTGTAGATTCGGGCCATTTCGCTTGGAAATTTCTTAAAATCTCCCGTTTCTATTACCACATCCCTCTTTCTCAAGTCACTACAGATTGTCCTCATTTAGTGACTGCCTCGTTTAGCGACCGTTCGTGATGAAAAAAGTAACTTTGCAATCAGTTCTCACAATGACGATCTTGGCGGGTCTGTAAAGCGAAACAAAATACGGTCGAGGTGCTACTTAGGGACTGCCTCGTTTAACGGCCGTGTTGTTGGCTCCCATTTTGGTTGCTAAACAAGGGTGACTTGTAAATGGCAGGTGTGCTAGTTGTTACCAATATAGTTTCAGACTGCTTTGCACAGGGTTGTAAGTACCTGTAGATTAGTGTGTCTCAACTTTGGCAACTTTAAGATGGGTGAATTTTGACTCCCAGAATTCCCCAGCCAGCAGGGATGGCTGGGGAATTCTGGGAGCTGAAGTCCACATGTCTTAAAGCATGCTAGCTGGGGGATTCTGGGAGTTGAAGTCCACCCTTCTTAAATCAGGCTGGCTGGGGGATTCTGGGAGTTGACGTCCACCCCTCTTCAAGTTGTCAAGGTTGAGAAACACGACTCCAAAGATCTTAATATCTCAGAATTTCCCGCAACAGGAATGCCAGTACTGTGCTGTGAGCCCCTCGGGGCACATGCTGTGTTGTGTTTGTGTTGTGTTTGTGTCGTGCATGACCTGTTGAAGAGCGGAAAGATCCTGGAGCTTGGAACCATCGGCGTGGTGGTGAGTCCACCTTGGCTGGGTTGGGGATGCCCTGGACCCATCTCCTCCTTGCCCCCCCCAATCCTTCTCCCTACCTATCCCCCACCTGCAGACGGAAGCACCTGAGATGGTTTTGGATGTTTTGATTCCCTTCACTTGTGTTATCTTAATTCCCCCTTTGCCCCAGACAGCTTCCCTCTTTCCTCCTGGCCCAGCCACCCTCCATAATCCACAGCCAGCCCAAAGTTTGAGACACGGAGCCCGCTCCCCCCCCCGGCACAATTCCACCAGGTGCTTGGCCTGCTGACCCATCCATTCATAACACGGTTGTTAAGTGGATCCCATTGACTTTGCATGTCCGAAGGTCGCCAAAGGAGATCGCATCACACACACACACACACACACACACCGGGACACTGCGGCCGTCCTAAATATGAGTCAAGCCGCCAAGCATCTAAATTTCGGATCGCCGGGGGCTGCCGTAACGGTCGTAAGCCTGAAAAAACGGTTGCTTTTTTTCCAGTGCCGTTATAACGATCGCTAAGCAAATCGTTATAAGTCGAGGAGCAGCTGTAGTTTTTTGGGAACGGATGGATTTAGGGCAAAAGGACCGCGGCCAAGGTGTCCAGTAGACCATGGGAATCCTGGTTATTTTGAGACCTACGGGAACCACCTTGGAGCCAGGGTTTAATTTTGGTTTCCCGCCGCGTTGAAGGCTGCCCACCCCACAGCCCGGTCCTGCCAGCTGCGTGGCTGTTGACCCCTTTGCTTTACCTCTCTTTGTTTATAGGCTGTGTCTGCTGCTGAGGCATCACCGCGGTAAACTGAGGCAAGTCACATCCCACTCCACTGTTCCCATCCCTCCCTGATTCTTCCCCCTTCTCTCTTCTTCTCCCCAGCCCCATGGACCGCCTCCTGCCCTTCCATTGCATCCGTCCTGCCTCCTCTGCCATCCTCTGACCTGGTTTGGGGAACCTTCTGATCTATTATTTCAAACCGCTGGTTGAAAGACAGCATTCTAGTCCTCCTGAAGGCTGAAAGAGCTTCCCTTGAGGACTAGCATGCTGGAAGGCTCATTTGCACCAAGAGTGGGTGACGGAGAGCGTTCTAGAGACCTTCCCTACCCGCCTTGGCTCTCTGCAGTTCCCTTCGGTGGCCTCTCCCTACGTTTTGCAAATAAGATGGCTTATTTGGTTGACATTTTGGTATCCCGGATCGGTTGGACTAAACCTGGCTGGGAAATGGGTTGGAATGGAAGATGTGTTTGCGGAGGAGGCCAGTTAATCGCTTAAGGGCAGTGGACACCTGACTGTGGAGTCCCCAAAAGAAGGCAAAGCGAGGTTAGATAGGGTCAAAAAAGATGGAATGGAGTCTCAGGGAGTGGGCACAAACAGGTGGCTGGCACAAAAAAAACCCCCATGTCTTTTTTTGCTATAGTGTCTTTAATATTGATGTCTTCAAGACTTGCTTTTCTCAACCTGATGCTCTTTATAAATGTAGGCCAGCAGTACCCATTATCCTCTCGGCCAGCAGGGCCATGCTAGGGGGTGCATGATGGGACTTGTAGTTCAACAGAGCCTCTGGCCCTTCTTTACGGGGTGAGTTCCAAGGCCTTTAGTTATTTGCAGATGTAATCAGAGGGCAGAGCAAAGGCGCCCCTAAATACAAAAAACAAGCTTACTTCTAATCATCATCTGTTGCTTCTAAAAGCACCTGGCTGACTTCCTGTACTTCATTGCTTATTTGTTGTTCATTTATTTAGCGTACGGCACCTACAGAGGTCATGCAACCACCAATAGACAAATTTAGTTTAAATAAAGCATCAGCAAATATATATGTGTGAAAAATGGTAGTTAATCATTCTTTTCAGTGCCGTTATAACTTCCAACGGTCACTAAATGAACTGTTGTAAGCCGAGGACTACCCTTAGCTTTGGAATGAATTTATTTGGAACAAAACAAGAGCTAACAGGGTGTCCGGTAGATGGCGGGAATCTTGGTTATTTTGGCCCCTACGGGAACCGTGTTGGAGCCAACAGCTTAATTTTGGTTAGTTTTGATGGTCTCCCAAATCAGATTCCTTTCCTTTTTAGCATCTCTCCTCCCGTCTCCTTGCACCATTCTCTCGTTTCTCTCAATCCCTGTCTCTCTTCCCTCCTTCACCTCTTCCCCTGATTTTCCCCCCGACTTGCACTCAGTCTCTCTTGCGCCCCCCGGATTCTTCTCAGCAGCTTGCCTCTCACCCCGATTCTTGTCCCTCTCCCTCTCCGATGTTCCTCTGCGGGACACGCCCGTCTCTTCTCCGCCTTCGGCACCTTGTACTGATCATCTGCGATCAGTCCGGAGAGCGTTTGGCTGCGTCGTGCCGCCGCGGTCTGACGTTTCGCGCCTTCCCCTCTCTCCTCTCCCGTTGCAGCACCAGAGGCTCCTGTGATCGACACGCAGCGGACCTACGCCTACGACCAGATTTTCCTCTGTTGGCGTCTGCCGCAGCACTCGCCAGCCGCCTGGCACTACACGGTGGAGTTCCGGCGGGCTGAGCCCAAGGGCAAGGCGCTCAAACTGTGGCAGCGACGGGAAGAGGTGCGAGGCACCAGCGCCATTGTGGAGTACGTGGACACGGATAGCGTTTACGTGCTGCGCGTCCGAGGATACAACAAAGCTGGCTTTGGAGACTACAGCGAGGATATCTACTTGCGTACGCCTCCTGCACCCGGTAAACCCTTCTCTCCTTTTCCTCTCTGTTTAGGAAGAACTCCAGTGTAGAAAGGACATAGCACAGGAGAAACATTTGCGTTGCATCCCCTGTGAGGTTGGTATTGTCTTCCCAGCTGTTCCAGATGTTTCTCCTGTGCTTTGTCCTTTCTACATTGAAGTTCTCCTATGATTTAGGCTCTTCCTAATTCTCCCGGCTCCTCTTCTCCTATGATTTAGGCTCTTTCTAATTCTCCTGGCTCCTCTTCTCCTATGATTTAGGCTCTTCCTAATTCTCCCGGCTCCTGTT
>NW_015388962.1:373234-380114 GCF_001527695.2 Protobothrops mucrosquamatus
TGTTCTCCTATGATTTAGGCTCTTCCTAATTCTCCCGGCTCCTGTTCTCCTATTATTTACGCTCTTCCTAATTCTCCCGGCTCCTGTTCTCCTATGATTTAGGCTCTTCCTAATTCTCCTGGCTCCTGTTCTCCTATGATTTAGGCTCTTCCTAATTCTCCCGGCTCCTGTTCTCCTATTATTTAAGCTCTTCCTAATTCTCCCGGCTCCTGTTCTCCTATGATTTAGGCTCTTCCTAATTCTCCTGGCTCCTGTTCTCCTATGATTTAGGCTCTTCCTAATTCTCCCGGCTCCACTTCTCATATGGTTTAAGCACTTCCTAATTCTCCCGGCTCCTGTTCTCCTGTGGTTTAGGCTCTTTCTAATTCTTTGTTCCTCGGTTTTTTCGCCCGTCCCCTTTCCTCCCCAAAGTGTTGAATTTCTTTCTGGACAATCGGTGGGGCTTCAACCGAGAGCGCCTGGCCATCAGCAAGGACCAGCGAGCGGTCCGCAGCGTCCCCGGCCTTCCCATGCTGTTTGCCGCCGAGCGTTTGATGACCAGCTGCCACCTTTCCGTGGATCTGGTGATCGGCGACGTGGCGGTCACCCAAGGACGCAGCTACTGGGCCTGTTGCGTGGATCCCAGCTCCTACCTGGTCAAGGTGGGCGTGGGGCTGGAGAGCAAGCTGCAGGAATGGTTCCAGGTGCCCCAAGACGTGGTGAGCCCCAGGTGAGCAAACGCTTGGAACAACGGAGAAGGAATTCAGTTTAGAACTTGTTCAAGTCACATCTCCGAAGATCTAGAATGGTGTTTCTCCAACTCGGCAACTTTTAAGACAGGTGGACTTCACTTCCCAGAATCCCCAGCCAGCTTAAAATGGCTAATTTACAGAAAACTTTAATCCAGAAAGTGTAGAGTTAAGGTACCACATTTTGGGTGGAAAATTAAACAGGTGGGTCGTCGTGAAAGAGATGAGACTAAAAATTGGGGGCTCCTTTTGCAAAGTGGGGTTTAAAGGGAGTTTATTGAGGTAACATTTTACCCCAAAGGTGAGGGACGGCCAGTTCCTCTGAACACCGGCATTTTCGGAGTGGCATCTCCAGGCCCCATTGAAATTTGGAGAGAGAATGGTGATCCACGTGTAGCCCCCAACTTACAACAATTCATTTAGTGACCATTTGGACTGAAAAAGCGGCTGTTTGTCACACTTACAACCGTTGTGGTCACGGGATCAAAATTTAGACACTTGGAAACTGGCATGTACTTAGGACGGTTGCAGACTCCCTGGGGTCAGGTGATCCCTTTTTGCGGCCTTCTGACAAGCAAAATCAATGGGGAAGCCAGTTTCACCTCATAACCGTGTTACTAACTGAGAAGCTGCAGCGATGCAACTTAATAACCATGGCAAGCGAGGTCGTAAAATGGGTCAGGCCTCGCTTAACAACGGCCTCATTTAGCGAGAGAAAGCTTGGGCTCGTAAGTCAAGGACTAACTAACCCGTAATTGGTTTTACTCTTTTTGGGGGGGGGGGGGCTGTCAAAATTCACGGAGGTTTTGCTGTCCTTCCAAGAATCTCTCTTCTACCTGTATTTGTTGTTGTTGTTGTTTTCCCGGCTAAGGTACGACCCGGATAGCGGCCACGACAGCGGGGCTGAAGACACCACGCTGGAGTCCTCGCCGCCCTTCGCCTTCCTGACCATCGGCATGGGCAAGATCCTCCTCTCCCACGGGGTGTCGCTGACCTCCCGGGATCCCGGCAACTCCACCGTGCCGTTGCCTCCTCGCGTCGGCATCTGTCTCGACTACGAGCACAGCAAAGTGGCGTTCTTCGACGCCGTCTCCTTCCGCAGCCTTTGGGAGTGTGGGGTAGACTGCTCGGGTCCCGTCTGCCCGGCCTTCTGCTTCATCGGGGGCGGCGCCTTGCACCTTCAAGAGCTGGTGGTCAACCGTCAGGAACGGAAAGTCACCATCAGCGGCTTCTCCAAGCTGGACTGAGCTTGCCGTCGGCCGATTCTGAGCATGTTCGGGGAGAGGATCAACCAACAGAGGGGCCTTGGGGGGGGTGTGCTTCAGAAGGGTGGTCCAGATAGCCTCTCCAACCCCTGCTTGCGGGAAAAAAAATGAAAAAATATCTCTAGCGATGGGGTGAACGAGCAGAGAGGGTTTCGGCGATAGGAACAGGGCAGAGCATCTGTTGAGCAATGCTGCCCTCTAGTGGATAGGCGAACGTCCAACAGATAAGAGTTTCATTCTGATGGTGGGGGTGCCCTTTTCCCGGCCAGCACCCCCTTTAAAAAAAAACCCACCCCAGCTGTGGGGATTGACAGCAGTTTCCACCCCACAGAGGGGAATTTTTAAAAATATTAAAATATCCATCTCTTTGTTTTCTTCTTCTCTTCTTCAGTGTACCCCCTAAACTTCCGGGGGAAATCCAGATTTCCCCCCTCCTCCTTTTGCCCCTGTCCGGGGCAGGAATCTCAGTTGAGAAAAGACAAATACGACATCCCCCCCACCCCCAAATTCTTGTTTGGAGCATGGCTGAGTTTGGAATAGCGTCTAATGCCTTTCCACCCTTTTGTGATTGAAAAAGATAAAAAAAAGATTGTAAAACGCCATCTTGAATGTCTCCTGACCTCTGTCTCTTGACCCGTAGGAGAGTCGGTCCCGGCTGTACTTCTGATGTAGTCATAATTTTAAATTAATCTCTTTTCTTTTCTTTTTTTAAAGTCCCTCGTCACGCTCCTCAAATTCACCGCTCCTGTGTGAATCGCTCCTCCGTAACTCGTTTCCTAATTTTGGCATTTTGCTTTTTAGGCTGTTCAAACGGGAGATTCTGACATGTTATTAGAGTTGGTTTTTTTTTTTCAATAGAACTGGGCCAAAATATACAGATAGTCCTCGACTTAACGGCCGCAACGGAGCCCCAAATTTACGTTGCTAAACGAGACATCGGGCAAGTCAATTTTGCCCTGTTGGATAACCTTTTTGTTGTTAAATGAATCTGCAGGGGTTTTTTTAAGTTAGTAACGTTGTTAAGTTAATCTGGCTTCCCCGTTGATTTTGCTTAAGGTCATAAAAGGGGATCACTTAACGGTGGGACACCAACCGTCATAAGTACGAGTCAGTTGCCAAGCCTCTGAATTTTGATCTCGTGACCACGAGGATGCTGCGACGGTAGTAGGGTGAAAAATTGTTGTAATTTTGGTCACTAAATGAACCGTTATTGTATCATCCCTCAGATGACGCCACGTTTTAAAAATTTCCTAGGGTTTTCGCGCCAGAATTGAGAATAGAATAATATAAGAGAGTTGGAAGGGACTTTGAAGGTCATCTAGCCCAACCCCCTGTTCTGGCAGGAGACCCTATCCCATTCCAGACAAATGGCTGTCCAGCCTCTTCTTAAAAACCTCCGGTGTTGGAGCATTCACAACTTCTGGTGGCAAGCTGTTCCACTGGTTAATTATTCTCACTGTTGGGAAATCTCTTCTTAGTTCCAGGTTGCTTCTTTGGGATCCACCGGATCCCCAGCGCGAAGCTATCGCTGAGACTTGCAAATTGTTTCCAAGCAGGTTTAAATTCATCTTATCCATGGCACGAACTCCCTATTTCCTTAACCCGGAATCAAAACTTCCCTTTTCTTTCTTAAAACAATGCTAGATTCTCTTTCCCAAATCTTCCTTCTCGTACAACTAAACACAACAGTCTTTGTTGTGTGTCGCTTCTTGGTTTCTTGTACGGCGAAGCTAGTTTGACATCCTGAATTTCAGGTTTAGTTCGGAATCCGTTTGATCTTCCACTGTAACAAAGCAGGAGGAAAAAATTGGCTTTCCCACCCCCCAAAAAAACAAGGATTCCCTTGGATAATTTTTCGTCTCCTGCCGTTGCCCGTTGTAAAATGCAAAAATAAAAATAAAAAAATAAAAATCAACCCTAATGGAAAATATTGGCTTCCTCCTCGGGAAGCCGCTCCTGATGCGAATCCTGAAATGTTTTCAGGCCAGATCGCGCAGGGCAAATTCTGCCACAGACTTACGACGGTCTTTTAACGACCTTCAAAGATATGACGGCGCTGAAAAACGGACGCACAGCCGTCCTCGCGTTTGCAACCGTCGCAGTGTCCCCCGGGATTATGTGATAAAAATTTGGGTGCCTGCATTTACAGTGGTTGCGGGTCCCCGGGATCGTGTGATTCCCATCGGCGACCTTCCCAAGTGGCTTCCAATAACCCAGATCCATGGGGGAACCTGGTTTCGCTTAAGGACAACACTGACTTGCTTAACGACCCAGCCCCCCCCCCCAAAAAAGATACGATTCATAACAACCATGATTCCGGTTGCAATTATGGCTGTAAATCAAGGACTATCTGTTATTTGATATTGATCAATCCTTCCCAATTCCTAGACAGCCTGAATGGAAGTTCAACAGGTGCAGAGCAGATGATGGCTTAAACACACAGGGGCGGTGATGTGATTGTGTTTCTGAAAAAGAGGCTGTTTTGTAAGTGTTGAGGTGTTTGTGAAAATATGGTGCCCTGGTAGAATATATCCCTTACACACACACCCTTTAACCCTGTTTTCAACAAAGTTCTTTCTTGGGCCCGGATTTTTATTTGCTTCTTTTGTCTCGGTTCTTCCCAGCGTGCGACGAGAGCAATGCTGGATTGTGTGTCAGTGTTGTGGTCACGAAAAGAAAGGGGGGGGGGTAAGGAAATAAACACTTAACAATGGCAAATTTTAGGGGGCTTGTCGGCGGTCCGTGAAATCGCCCGCGATCTTTCTCAGACCCCGAGGCAGCTTTTGGCGCGGAAACTGGGCAAAACAGCCTCCTCCGCCAAGGACGGCTTGTGAGTTGCGAGTTCGAAATCCAACAACACAATGACAAATCCCTCTAGGTTGGCTCAGAAGAGCCTTCGCCAAATTGGGCTGGGTGGATTATCGCTCCATCCTCCCGCCCCCCCCCCGCCCCAATGTTTCTTTTAATTTATTTTAATTAGCCCCCTCCTGCACTTTGGAGTCCACCCTGAGGACTAGAATCTTGCTTTTTCAAGGAGAGAAACCACACCATCACGTAGAGCTGGCTCGCAACTCTTGTGCAGTCCCTGACCTAGGTTGGAAACGGACCTAGGGGATGGACAGAGAGTCTGATGGGGTAGGAACCTTGCGACATCCCCCCTCCTTTTTCCATGTCTTTGGCCAGATTGTTAACTTAAAAAAATAAATGAATGAATAAAGTTTTAAACTGTTGGGCTTTGATTGAGGTTTTTAAAGGCTTGAACAGAGGTGTTGTTCCAATCTAAGCCAGTAGAGGGCGCCTTGACCCTAAGATTCTACAGAATAAATTCTCTTTTCTTTTTTTTTTTCTCCTCTTTAAGAAATTTGAGTTTTGCTCCAGGAAAAGATTTGTGATTTCGCTTTTTGGGGTTCTTTAAGGCTTCTGTCTCTTTCTGTGTCTTGCTTAAAGCTGTTTGTTGCTGTGCACAGCCATTCAAAGCCACTGGAGCCCCCTCCAGGGACTTGTAGGTCATCTAAAGTTACTGTTGTGTCTCTGGCGTTCCTCTGGGTAATGTCTATTTGTCATACAAATTAATAAGGGAAAATGTTCTTTTTCACTGGGGGAGGGGGCAATAGCCCCAAACAACTGGGTTTGGAGAAGGGAGGGACCAACCAGTAGCTGCTGCAATCCTGGGAAGAATTAAATTTGCAAAGTGGAGTCCTTCGTTCATTCAAATAGCTTTATGTCCTGTCTATAGATGGACTTCAAATCCCAGAATTCCCCTGCCAACATAGATGGACAAAGTCCCAGAATTCCCCACCAACATGGATGGACTTCAGCTCCCAGAATTCCCCACCAACATGAGTGGACCCAAAGGTGCTTTTTCGAGAGCCCACTGGACTCCACAGACGTTCGAGAAGAGTGGACTTCAATTCCCAGAATTCCCCAGCCAGCATGGGTGAATTTCAACTCCCAGAATTCCCTGGCCAAGCATGGATGGACTTCAGTTCCCAGAAGTCACCGTCAACCAGCTCCTGGGTTCGAAAGAGAGCTCCTATCCTGATTTTAAACCTTTGTGGAATGTGAGATGGGCGGCGTAAATACAATAAATCAAGAATAATCTCAGGACAAGCAGGAGATGTTCTTTGCAGGCGGATCTCCACCTCGGATCTGTTTGCCACCCCCTCCGCGGGGAATGTCAAGCCGGGCGCCGTCGGTCTCCGGATCGGAGACAAAATACGCCTTTTGGCTGGACGAGAGAGGCTTCCGCTCGGTTCTTCGGCTTCTGCTCTGCTGGCACATGAGGTCATGCCTGCCAGGACAGTGTGTGACCGCTTTGGGCAAAGCAAGGGAGGGTTGGGATCCTGCCAGCTGCCCTGGTTTGGCCTGGCTTTGGGCCCAAAGCTGCCGGGAAGCCTCCCTCTCTGGATCGCCTTTGGCCCAGAGGGCACGGCGGGGTGGTGGGCTTTCTCTCTCTCTCTATCTCTCTCTCTCTCCCACCGCCTTTTGCTAAGCAGCAAAGGTTTGGCCAGAAAGAGAGAGAGAAAAAAAAGAGGAGGAAATTGAATGGTGCCTTGTTTCCTTGTACACACACACACACACACACACACACACAAGACACTTTTTCTGCAGCCAGACCTTTCCCTAACACTGCCCAAAGTGTAGATATCTACCCAAACTAGGTAAAGGGGTGACTTTACCTCGTTTGGATAATGAAACATCTGCAAGGAATCCACCAAGCCCCTTCCTTCCTCTTCTTCTCCCTCTCCCTCCTCCTCCTCCTCCTCCTCCTCTCCACAATCCCCATTCCCTTCTAGCACTGATCTTCTTCTTCTTCTTCTTCTTCTTCTTCTTCTTCTTCTTCTTCTTCTTCTTCTTCTTCTTCTTCTTCTTCTTCTTCTTCTTCTT